>NC_083229.1:120323598-120503200 GCF_032191835.1 Heteronotia binoei | reverse complement strand
AGTGATGGGCCTCCAATTATAAATCACAAAGAAGCTGACGTTATGTCACAATCAGTTTTTCGTTTTCCATGAGGAAAAAGTGGAAGTTGTTGAGCAAGTGACAGACACGGAAATATATGACATGACTGCTGGGGGGAAAAAAAGGAAGCATTTATCATGTTTATGAAAAAAAAATGGGGTAACTTTGGCACAGCCTTTAAAAAATTAAAACAATCTCAGGCTTTCAGTAAGTGTAAATTAATGATGTTATCTACTTGCCTTTGACATTTATTCTGGTCTACCCATCTGGTGACTCATACGATTTATATCAGACACCAGAATCCCAAAGCATTCCTGTGTTTTACCAGGTAGTGTTACTGAATATCAATGTATTTCTAACCAGCGTAGCTATTAAGGAGATTTTGTAGTCATTCCCTGTCCTCAGTGAAACTATAAGGCAAAGGATTTGCTTTCAACACAGAATTCTTAACACCGTCTTCAAACGACAGTCTCAAACGCCTTGTTCGCAAGTCACAACGAACAGATGTTCAATCCATGTTCGGGATACACTTGGTTGCTCTTTATACATATGTTAAGCAATTCTCATATAACATTCAACATGTGTACAGCTGAATCTGTGATTGCTACCCCAGGTGCATCTATTTAACGGTTCCTGATTCCATTTGCAAAGTAAATGCTCATCGGGTCTTATAAACAGGTGCACACATGAAAACGTGAAGCTGCTGTATGCTGAATCAGACTATTGGTTTATCGAGGTCAGTATTGTCTACTCAGACTGGCAGTGAAGATGCTGTGGGATGAACCTGGCACTTTCTGCATGCCAAGCAGACGCTCTACCACTGAGCTGTGGCATGCGGGTCATATGTGTGTTCACTGTAGGGTTGCCAAGGCAGTTGCTAACTCAGAAAATACTTCTGGACTTTGGGAGTGGGGCCGGGAGACTTTGGGGATGGAGCCAGAAGACTTTATCATTCCCTAAAATAAATAAATAGCTAAAAATACAGCAGTACAGTTCCCTTAATACAGTCTTCATTCCCTCATTCCCCAGCAGCTGGCTGCACTTCCACTTCCTGTCTCTCTCTCTCTCACACACACACACACACACACTAAGCAGCCAAAATAAACACAGTTTGGAAGCACACACTTTGTGGTCTCACTGGGGCAATTTACTCACCATGGAAGTTGTTGAATGCTGTATACTCAACCAAGTTCTTCAGACTAACACAGGGAAACCGGAGGTTCTCTCTATTTTACTGTGCAAACAACTTCTGAAGGGACTGTAAAACAAATGGAGGCTTCCCTTCCCTTTCTCACAACAGCCATGTTATTCTGCAGGCTCACCCTGCCCCCATTCCGCCTAGCTCTGGAGATTTAAAGGCACACACACCTTTCAAAAAACCAAGCCCTTCCCAAGTCTTCTAAGCCTTTCGAGGTGGAAAGGCACATGGTGGCTCTGGGAGCAGGGCTTCTGCCCACCGGCTAGCTGACTGGGGTGGGAAGGAGTCTGCAAATCGAGGGATCCCCTGTTGGGACCTGGGGATTGGCAAGCCTAGTTCACTGTACGGCCAGGGCTGTGGTTTGTTTGGAGAAGCCATGAGAATTAAGCCAATGCCAGCAAGGGATGCATATGTACTTGTGAGGAACATCCCATATCCTTTCCCTCACTGTTTCTTTCCTCAAAGCTCCATAGTCTCACCTTTTTTCCTGCTTCCTTCTTTCTTTTCCTCCCATCAGCCAACTTACTCTTACTTTAAATTCTAATGCTTTAAATTCTAATGATGAAGCTTAGATTTCATACTGGGGCTGAGAGAGCTCTTACAGCAGCTGCCCTTTCAAGGCAGTATATGGGATAAGGCACTTTCTCAACCTCCATCCTCTTAACAACCCCCATGTCCTCAACCTTCCTAACTTTCTTCTCTCCTTCACGCAAAACAACCAACCTACCTTTCTTCTGCTCCCCCCCCCCCCCCAGTCTTCACCTATGTTTATTACTTATGTACTTCATTTACCGCTTTCTCCACAAGGATGCCTCAAAGAGCTTATGCCACCCCCTGAGAGCCAGTTTGGTGTAGTGGCTAAGTGCGTGGACTCTTATCTGGGAGAACCGGGTTTGATTCCCCACTCCTCCACTTACAGCTGCTGGAATGGCCTTGGGTCAGCCATAGCTCTTGTAGGAGTTGTCCTTGAAAGAGCAGCTGCTGTAAGAGCTCTCTCAGCCCCGGTATGAAATCTAAGCTTCCTCATTAGAATTTAAAGCATTAAACTTTATACATGGATTACTTCTCGCTTTGGAATATTCAACCCTCATTTGCGGTTTCCTATTTTGGGGGGTTTCCCAACAGAAAGGGAGGGAGGGAGGGGTAACATCTATATAGTTTAAGGATTTATTTTCCCAAGGCCCGATCAGAATCTCTGAGGAAGAGAAAGCGATCTTGAAAACGTTAAGGCGAATCACACAGAGTTACAAAATCTGGAGCAAAACATCTGATCAGGCGAGTGCATCCTGCCGCATGCCTATTAAGTCTCGCTCTTGAACGCTCTGCAGCGCCTGAAGCTGTTCTGCCAGGCTGGGTAGAATTCCGAAGTGCATTCAGCATCTCGCACATCCCTTTTCTCTCTATTGGCTGGTCGTCTGACCGGAGGCAGGGCCTGCCGCTGCCTACCTTTTCTCCCCAACCCAGTATGAGAATCAGCAGCTAGCAGGCACTGCTTGGGAGACAATATATTTACAGTCTGAAATCATCTTGTGCCACAGCAGCAGGGACTGGGACGCATGAGCCTTGTGGATTTAACTCTCGCGGAGAATAGCGGAAAAGTTGCTCTCGTATCGTTTGAAACCCTGGGCGCCGTCGAGAGAGAAACAGTGTACGGCTATTTCCTCGAGAAGGGTTCAGGGAACTGTAGAGCTGGATAAGCTCTCAGTTACTACAAAGCATGCTGGCTTTCTGCTGTTCCGTGGCATGCTACCGTTCAGAACTGCATGCTGCTGGTTCACTGTAAAGCTGCCTTCCCAGTGAAACTCTCTAAGAGCTGCTGAAAGGAGAAAAAGCCAGTGGATTGAACAGGCAACAAGCTGGCGGGACTCTGCCTGCACCGCTAGCGCTGTATACCATGAACTTCACCTATCCCTATGGCGTTCATCAGCCTCTGACCTACTGGAACCATAGCTATGGACTACACGGCGGAGGCACGAACAGGTCGATGGGGAAGGGTTACGCACTGGAGGGGTGCTACGAGCAACTTTTCGTCTCCCCCGAAGTGTTTGTCACCCTAGGCTTCGTCAGCTTGCTCGAGAACGTGCTGGTGATCGCGGCCATCGCCAAGAACAAGAACCTGCATTCGCCAATGTACTTTTTCATTTGCAGCTTGGCCGTGGCCGACATGCTCGTGAGCGTCTCGAACGGCTCGGAGACCATCGTCATCACCCTGCTGAACAACACCGACGCCGACGCGCAAGGCTTCACCGTGAGCATCGACAACATCATCGACTCGGTCATCTGCAGCTCCTTGCTGGCGTCCATTTGCAGCCTGCTCTCGATCGCCGTGGACAGATACTTCACGATATTTTACGCTCTCCAGTACCACAACATCATGACCGTGAGGCGTGTCGCGATCATCATCGCCTGCATCTGGGCCGCCTGCACCGTCTCCGGCGTCTTGTTCATCATCTACTCCGACAGCAGCGTCGTCATCATCTGCCTCATCAGCATGTTCTTCACCATGCTAGTCCTCATGGCTTCTCTCTACGTCCACATGTTCATGCTGGCCCGGCTGCACATTAAAAAGATCGCCGTTCTCCCAGGGACGGGTCCGATTCGCCAAGGGGCCAACATGAAGGGGGCCGTCACCCTCACCATTTTGATCGGGGTTTTCGTAGTGTGCTGGGCCCCTCTCTTCCTCCACCTGCTCTTCTACATCTCGTGTCCTCACAACCCCTATTGCATCTGTTTCATGTCCCATTTCAACCTGTACCTTATCCTGATCATGTGCAATTCCATCATAGACCCGCTCATCTATGCGTTTCGGAGCCAAGAGCTGAGGAAAACCTTCAGAGAGATAATGTGCTGCTGTACGTGTAGCCTGAGAGGGAATTGTGATTTCTCTGGAAAATACTGAACGGACATCGATAAGCCACTGCGCATAAGCACTTTCTGTACAGACTGATCCTTTCTCTAGTGCCGCTTTGAAGAGAGTCCAGGCAACGGGAACAACAATGAATGGGTGTTTGATTTTTACTGTAATTCCTCCCCTTCCCTCCTTTAAGGCTACCAAATTGCAAGTGTGATTGTTCTAAATGTTAAAGTGGTGGAGGTGACTTGGAATATCTCAGCAGATGGCAATTCCAGGGAAATGTCATGGTATTTTCATAATTGTGAGACAGTAATAAAACGCTGCTGAAGATTAGGATATGTGTCACTGGTTTAACATTACATGTGTGCAGTGTTGTTCTGAGTAGTGCTCCCTGAACCCATGGATGTTCAAAAACAGGCGCATGTTGATGCCTTGCATAGACACACTTCAATCGAATTAATCAGAGGTACCGGCGGAGGGATTGATTAAAGCACTCTGTTTACGGAGTGTTAAGCTCAGATGCGCGTTGCATATTTAGACAATGGCCCCAATTCAGTTTAAATTAGCGATGAATAATTCTGATTGAAGGCAAGGTGACAAAAAAGCCAGAATGAATGTGATCCCCACTGCTTTGGATGGGATTTACAACACAATTTTATGCAGGTTTACTTAGAAGCAGGGGTGGAATTCTAGCAGGAGCTCCTTTGCATATTAGGCCACACACCCCTAATGTAGCCAGTCCTCCTGGAGATTACAGTAGGCCCTGTACAAAAAGCCCTCTAAGCTCTTGGGGGATTGGCTACATCAGGGGGTGTGGCCTAATCAAGGGTGGAATTCTAGCAGGAGCTACTTTGCATATTAGGCCACACACCCCTGATGTAACCAATCCTAAAAGAGTTTACAAGGTTTTTTTTGTAAACTCTTGGAGGATTAGATGCATGGGGGGGTGGTCTAATATGCAAAGGAGCTCCTGCTAGAATTCCACCCCTGTTTAAAAGTAAGATGAACTGAATTACACTTGCCCAAGTAAACATAAATTGAAGTTAGGTTAACTGGACATAAGTTAGGTTAACTGGACATTTTTTAGGATCAGAAATGCTAACTTAACAGTTCTACATGCAACTTTAGCGTGTCCTTATAACATCAGCGAATGAAGCCAATTTATTTATTTGGTTTATCAAAACCCAGAGTTTGCTAAAATGCTCAAGGTGATGCAACCAAATTTTGAATACAAAATTGCATCAAAATTTGCATACAAAATTGCACCGACTGCACCATATGTAATGTCATGTTAAAAATGATATAAAAACAAATATGCCAGTAAAAGCAGCAATAAAGATACTTGATCTTAAAAGACGAAGCACATTAGGAATGAACTTACCGTTCGGCTGCAGAAGACTTGGATCAGGGATCTGAATCACCACTAACTAGAGCTGCCAATCTCCAGGTGGTGGCTGGAGATCTCCTGGGATTACAACTGATCTGCAAGCAACAGAGATCAGTTCACCTGGAGAAAAGGGCCACTTTGGAAGACGGACTCTTGTGCAATATACCCCATTGACGTCCCTCCCCTTCCCAAACCTCATCGTCCTTTGGCTCTGCCCCAAAATCTCCAATTATTTCCCAGCCTGGAGTTGGCAACCCTACCACCGATCCTTAAATGTGTGATTTTTTTGCAGAGTGTAAGTGTCTACAACATTTTAATTCCAAAAACGAGGCCCAGCCTGATGGGCAGGGGTGGAATTCTAGCAGGAGCTCCTTTGCATATTAGGCCACACACCCCTGATGTAAGCCAATCATCCAAAAGCTTACAAGGCTCTTTTTTGTAAGCTCTTGGAGGATTGGCTACATTAGGGGGTGTGTGGCCTAATATGCAAAGGAGCTCCTGCTAGAATTCCACCCCTGCTGATGGGCATCTGACCCATGACAAAGACCTTGGGACAAATGGCACCCATTCATTCCAGCGAGGCTTTTGCAACTCCCTGTGGATAATGCCCATCATTTGTGCATTGATACCCCAAAGATAAATTCAGGTGTGTAGCTACGTTGGTCCATAGCAATAGAATAAAGTGTGAGTCCAGTGGCACCTTTAAGACAACAAAATTTTATTCTGGGTATAATCTTTTGTGTGCATGAACACTTCTTTGGAAGCATTGGAGAGGGTGGGGAGTATTAAAGGCACCACTGGCCTGAAACTTAGTTCTCACATCTGTTAACTCTTTTATTTGCTGCTATTCACAATTATTACCAAGTGCGTTAATCCAATCTTAGCTATACTTGCCACTCAGTTACTTGTACATCTTGACCCTAACTAGCCCTTCCTAGCAACTAACTCCCAGCTCTGCCCATCCCCCCATTTTTGAGGTAGAAAAAAACCTCAACCCCCCCGCCCAAGTTTCATAAAGATTGGACCAGGGGTCCAATTCTATGGACCCCAGAAGAAAGAACCCCCATTCTCCAATGTTTTCAATGGAGGACAAAAAGGCATTTAAAGGGATTGCGATCCCTTTAAATGCCTTCTCCAAGCC
The DNA here is from genome assembly GCF_032191835.1 of Heteronotia binoei. NCBI lineage: Eukaryota > Metazoa > Chordata > Lepidosauria > Squamata > Gekkonidae > Heteronotia > Heteronotia binoei. Next base: position 120,496,601 of record NC_083229.1, on the reverse strand, counting down.
ATGTGACTCCACCAAGCGTGAACTCCAAAGGCATATAAAGGGCTCACAGTCCCTTTACATGCCTTCTCCAGACTGAGAGTTCATTCCAAAGGCATTTAAAGGAACTGAGAGCCCTTTAAATGTCCTTTTACTGTGGCTATCTGGCGGTTCTGAAAAATCCCAAATATTTCCAGGATTTTTCAGGGCAGCCATTTTTGGATGGCTGAACCAGTAGCCCACTTGGTAACCAGTTGAAAAAAAAATACTGATAAGGTTTTTTCTTTTTTTTGGGGGGGGGGTTCAGTTAACATGAGTGCCCACCTCTAATCAGGCAATCTAAGATCCAGCAATGAAATCAAATGTGCTGTTTGAATACTCTGAATGTTACCCACAGATCAGGCCCAAACTGCTCAGTAACATTTGAACCGTTTGAGAAAATATTAAAAAGGTAAAGGTCGTCCCCTGTGCAAGCACCAGTCGTTTTCGACTCTGGGGCGACGTTGCTTTCATGGCAGAGCCTTCCCCAGTTATTTACACTTTTCCAGCTTGGGGTACTCATTTTACCGACCTCGGAAGGATGGAAGGCTGAGTCAACCTGGAGCTGGCTACTTGAACCAGCTTCCGCTGGGATCGAACTCAGGTTGTGAGCAGAGGGCTCCGACTGCAGTACTGCAGCTTTACCACTCTGAGCCACGGGGCTCTTGAGGAAATATTGGCTTCCTGCTTATGCAGATTACAACCCTTAATTGTGAAATAGGCACTTCTTTACCTTCCGAATGGGAGAAAGGTGGCATGATACAGTCCGATCTCATCAGATTTCGGAAGTTAAGCAGGGTCATTCCTTGGATCGGAGGCCGTGAAGGAAGGCGCTAAGGAAGAAAGCGATAACAAACTACCTCAGTTTGAAAGCATTGCCTCTGGAGTCACTGACCCCCCCTCCCCCTTTTCACATATTTCAGCAAGGATTTTTATTTTTGTTCCACCCCTAATAGTTACCATGCCGATCATATTATGATCGATCCAAAGCTGAATGTAGTATCTGAAGGAATATGCATTCCAAAAGCAATGCCATTGTTTCAAAAACATGCATTTAACCCTGGAAAATTACTAGGAATGTATATATATTCTCCAGAATATCATAACTCTACTCTGCTAGGACACCACTGAGCGATGGCTATAATTATAGGATTTCTGAATTTATTATGGGCGTGAGTATGCGGCTGTCATATATTTTCCTGAGCGCCCAGAAAACTGAGGAGTAAGATTTGTAGTTTTAATTCCTTAGTCCCGCACCCTTCTTGATTTACAGTTGGTGAAAATATTCAATTTACTCATCGCGGCCATGTCCTTTTCAAAAGATGTGACGATAATAATACGTTAAGTGCAATTATTACTCAATCAAGAGTATTTCTCCAAGGTTTTACAAAACTGGAAGGTGCTGATTAAACGAGCTCTTATGTATTAGTATTACCACTAATTTACATAATATCATAAATGTTTATGGTGCTTTGGAGAATATCCAAACCACACTCTCCCCCCCCCCAAAAAAAAAACAACCACAATGCAGGTGCCCAAGTCTGTACTTCTACTATGGCTAGTGAGTACGTACATGATGTATTTAATACATCCAAAGTTTTGAGAGAATATATTATTTGTGGGCATTCAATGAAATTGCTGAGCAGTCGGGTTGGAACAGATAAAAGGAGGTACTTCTTCACCCAAAGGGTGATTAACATGTGGAATTCACTGCCACAGGAGGTGGTGGCGGCTACAAACATAGCCAGCTTCAAGAGGGGATTGGATAAAAATATGGAGCAGTGGTCCATCAATGGCTATTAGCCACAGTGTGTATATATATGTATATGTGTGTGTGTGTGTGTGTGTATGTGTATGTATATATATATATATATATATATATATATATATATATATATATATATATATATATAAAAATTTTGGCCACTGTGTGATACAGAGTGTTGGACTGGATGGGTCATTGGCCTGATCCAACATGGCTTCTCTTATGTTCTTCTGTGACACAGAGTGTTGGACTGGATGGGCCATTGGCCTGATCCAACATGGCTTCTCTTATGTTCTTATGTACCACAATTAGGGCTGCATCTACAGTCATTTGTAACCTGATTAGTTTCTCCACACAGGAAATCCAGATGCAAATGATTTACCATTGCACAGTATTCAATACAGTCTGAATGCATCCGAGATGCTGTGCTGATCCTGAAGTTGCTGACAAAACAATAACTGCAGTATTCAGTTCCTCCCTCCACACTGTTTGCACACACTGGGACATTATCACATTGATTTATGTCATTTACAATCTGTCTTTCTCACTGGGACTCAAGTCCAAGAGCCAGTTTAGTGTAGTGGTTAATTGCGTGGACTCATGTCTGGGAGAACCAGGTTTGATTTCCCCACTTCTCCACATGCAGCCAACTGGGTGACCTTGGGTAAGTCATAATTCTGCCAGAGTTGTTCTCTCAAGAGCAATTTCTATCAGAGATCTCTCAGCTCTGCCTACCTCGCAGGGTGTCTGTTGTGTGGAAGGGAAAGGAAAGGAGACTGTAAGCCACTCTGAGACGTCTTCGGGTAGTGAAGGGTGGGGTATAAATCCAATCTCTCCTCCTCCTCCTCCTCCTAGGTAGATTACACAGAGTGAGTTAGTACATTTTTAAAAATGGGGTATTCAGTAAACAATGAACTAGGGTTTGGGTTATAGATCCAACCAGAAATCTAAAAACAAAACTGAAGCAAAGCATGGGCATAAGTCTTAACTTGACACATTAAATGATACAAAAATTACATATAGGATCCTAGTTGCAGTGAGCTGAACACAACACACTGAATCATAAAAAATTACATAGTAGGATGCTGACTTCAGAAAGCTAAACACAGTATCATAGACCGCAGCCCCTACAATTTATCCAAGTGACTTTGTGAATGATTTAGTACAGTAGAACTTTACTGCCTGCATTGAAAAATTCTCTTGAATCCGTCAGTTTAGCACAGTTTGTGGTAAGCCAGGAGAGTAGAAGCCTTCCTGACCTCCTCACACAGGGCATTCCACAATGGGGGGCGCCACAACAGAGAAGGCAGTTGTGTGGACAGTTGTTGATTTTGCCCACCTGCAGGCTGGCAACTGCAGAAGACCTTGATCAGATGAGTGAAGCCATCATGGTGGTACACAGGGGGAGAGGTGGTCTTGTGCTCCTCACCTTTGTTCAAGGTTACTGAACAACGCGATGACATCATGTCACACTTTCTAAAAGTTGGATGGGAAGAAGGGAGGACTGGAGTGAATGCAGGGTTTTCTGTGCAACTCTATGATCCGCTTGACATCCTGTTCCCCCAAGTGGCTCATTTGCTTATTATAGCATCAACTTATACAGACTTCCAACGTGTTGAAGAGCTGCTGCAGAAAAGACTTCTTTCATACAAAAGTAAACCAAATTGCCACTACGCAAGAAGTTGCATCAGACTGAATCAGACCATTGGCCTATCAAGGTCAGTATGATTCGCTCTGTCACTAATTCTAGAGTCTTAGGTCTTTCCCGTCATCTGCTATCCGATCCTTAACTGGAGATGCTGGAGACTGAACTTGAGATCTTCTGCACGCAGGGGTTGTTTTGTAGAGAAATAGGTGGTGGAGCTCACCCAGGGATTGTTATGCAGCTGCACCTACTATTCAATGGACAAGCAGCTGGAACTCTCAGAAAGGTTCAGGAGCTGTGCTCCTGTGAGTTCCCACTGAATCTGAGGCCTGTCTGCACGCAAATCTGATGCTCCACCTTTATGGTACAGGAACATTTTTTTTTTGTGCATCCCCTAAAGGTGAATTTGCCTTTTTTGCTACAACAAGCCGATCTATTTGGGAACAAACGGAGCAGAAAGTGTCGCAATCACATTATTAAATGCAGCCAAAGACAAATGTACTTCAGTGGACCAGATACAACCGCTTGGATTGGGGCGGCCAAAATTGCTTAACGTAGGAGCTGCATAGAATAAACATCAGATGTTTGAGAGCTGCAAGACAGGAAGGAAGGAAGGAAAATAGATGGAGAGGGGGAGGGGGAGAGAGGTAAAAGCAATTTTAAATGCATTCTTCTAACCACCAGCTGGCTTGGCTTGGAGAAATGATGTAAAGAGACATATGCCTTCCCCAAGCTGGCCAATGGGGTGGTGGGGGCTCTACACACACAAGAGCCGGGGAACTACAGGCCAGTCAGTCTGACTTCAATACTGGGAAAGTTGGTAGAAACCATTATCAAGGACAGAATGAGTAGGCACATTGATGAACACGAGTTATTGAGGAAGACTCAGCATGGGTTCTGTAAGGGACGATCTTGCCTCACTAACCTGTTACATTTCTTGGAGGGGGTGAACAAACATGTGGACAAAGGAGACCCGATAGATATTCTTTACCTTTACTTCTAGAAAGCTTTTGATAAAGTTCCTCATCAAAGGCTCCTTAGTAAGCTCGAGAGTCATGGAGTAATAGGACAGGCCCTCTTGTGGATCAAAAACTGGCTAATTAATAGGAAGCAGAGAGTGAGTATAAATTGGCAGTCTTCGCAGTGGAGGACGGTAAGCAGTGGAGTGCCGCAGGGCTCAGTACTGGGTCCCATGCTCTTTAACTTGTTCATAAATGATTTGGAGTTGAGAGTAAGCAGTGAAGTGGCCAAGTTTGCAGATGACACTAAGGGTGGTGACACTAAGATGACACTAAGGGTGGTGACACTAAGATGACACTAAGGTTCAGGGTGGTGAGAACCAGAGAGGATTGTGAGGAACTCCAAAGGGATCTGTTGAGGCTGGGTGAGTGGGCGTCAACGTGGCAGATGCAGTTCAGTGTGGCCAAGTGCAAAGTAATGCACACTGGGGCCAAGAATCCCAGCTACAAATACAAGTTGATGTGATGTGAACTGGCAGAGACTGACCAAGAGAGAGATCTTGGGGTCGTGGTAATAACTCACTGAAAATGTCAAGACAGTGTTCGATTGCAATAAAAAAGGCCAACGCCGTGCTGGGAATTATTAGGAAGGGAATTGAAAACAAATCAGCCAGTATCATAATGCTCCTGTATAAATCGATGGTGCGGTCTCATTTGGAATACTGTGTGCAATTCTGGTCATCACACCTCAAAAAGGATATTATAGCATTGGAAAAAGTGCAGAAAAGGGCAACTAGAATGATTAAAGGTTTGGAACACGTTCCCTATGAAGAAAGGTTAAAACGCTTGGGGCTCTTCAGCTTGGAGAAACGTCGACTGCGGGGTGACATGATAGAGGTTTACAAGATTATGCATGGGATGGAGAAGGTAGAGAAAGAAGTACTTTTCTCCCTTTCTCACAGTACAAGAACCCGTGGGCATTCGATGAAATTGCTGAGCAGTCGGGTTAGAACGGATAAAAGGAAGTACTTCTTCACCCAAAGGGTGATTAACATGTGGAATTCACTGCACAGGATGTGGTGGCGGCTACAAGCATAGCCAGCTTCAAGAGGGGGTTAGATAAAAATATGGAGCAGAGGTCCATCAGTGGCTATTAGCCACAGTGGGACCAACATACCTGCGGGACTGCCTCTTCCCGTATATGCCCCGGAGGTCGCTTCGTTTGGCCTCCCAAGATCTTCTGACTGTCCCCGGCCCAAGAGATGCCCGTCTTGCCTCTACCAGGGCCAGGTCCTGGCTCCAACCTGGTGGAATCAGCTCCCTATGGAGATCCAGGCCCTACCTGGCTTGCTAGCCTTTTGTAGGTCCTGTAAAACGAAGCTGTTCCGCAGGTTTTTGGGTGAGGCGGCGGGCATCTATTCGTTAGATCGGTTGGCCTCCCCTGCTGAACTGTTTTGCTGCATTGTATTGCTATGCCATCTGGTCCTGCTGAACTATTCTGTTGGACGGTATATTGAAATTGGTTTTACTGTAATGCTGTTTTATTATGTTGATTTTATTGTGATTTTACTATTCACGTTGTACTCTGCCCTGAGCCCTTTTGGGGAAGGGGCAGAATATAAATAGATAATAATAAAATAATAATAATAATCACACAGTGGCCAAAACTCAAGTGACATCAGGAGGTCTACCAGCAGGTCCAGAATGCCAGAAATGAGAAGGAATTCTCTTGCTGTGCTGATATAGTTTAACCTTTCCTCAGGCAGAAAGATGTACATCCAAGGGGCTTGATTTTCCTGCTCCCCCTCCCCAGCCGGAGCCTTCTGAAATCCTGTTCTTGTAAGGGAAGGGACTCTAGGAACAGAATTTGGGGAACATTTTGGATTGCTGCAGAAGAGGGGATGAAGGTTCAATCCCTGGCATCTCCAGAAAAGGGTCCAGGGAAATAGGTGTGAAAAACCTTAGCTTGAGACCCTGGAGAGCTGCTGTCAGTCTGAGAAGACAATACTGACTTTGATGGACCAAGGGTCTGATTCAGTATAAGGCAGCTTCATATGTTCATATGTAAGGCAAGTTGTGCTCTGTTGCACCTGCGAAAACGAAGGTCTGGATCCAACCCACATGAAGCTGCCTTACCCAGATTCAGACCATCGGTCCATCAAGGTCAATCTGATCTGCCCAGACTACCAGTAGCTCTCTTACAGATTACCTGTTGCCTGATGCTTTTAACTGGAGATGCCGGGGATTGAACCTGGGACTGTCTGCATGCCAAGCAGGTGCTCTTCCACTGAGCCGTGGCCCCTCTCCTCAGAGCATCAGCAAAGAGTCTCTTTCCTACTGTGTGTAGAGTTGCTGAGTCCCCCCATCTCGGCCACCAACAGAGAATGGTAGGGTTGCCAGCTCCAGGTGGGAAACTCCTGGAGATTTTAGAGTGTTGTCTGGAGAGGACTGGGATCTCAGTGGAAAGATTCCAGGGTATTCTCACTCTCTTCCATCTAGGTTTGCTGATGGTTGATAGCTGCGAAAAGGGGAGCAGGCCATGACAAACCACCTCTGAACATTTCTTGCCCTGAGAACCCTGACCACAACTTGACAGGAAAATTTGACCGCAACTTGACAGGAAAACATTGTCTTTTCTGGTCCATCTAGAATCTTTGTAAGCACCCACAACACCTGTGTGTTCTAAGACCTTGTTACTTATTCCCAGGGAGAGCACTGATATCTGTTAAGATCATAAGAGAAGCCATGTTGGATCAGGCCAGTGGCCCATCCAGTCCAACACTTTGCGTCATGCAGTGGTCAAAACCCAGGTGCCATCGGGAGCTCACCCACAATTCATAAGTGACTCTCCATGGAACGCTGGGGTACTTTTCTCTCAGAACTGCTTTAACTTTCGTCTGCTCTGCTGTTAACCCTCAGTTATTGATGCATCTCTCTGCTTCGGGGAGATACAGATCGTTTGCTAACTCCATTAACGATCTGAGTGTTTGAAGGCAGATTATTATATCCACCGGCGCATGATTCATCAACGCTTTTCGTATTTTTACTTTAATGATTTCACATCCACAGACAAACAGGGTCCGAAAGAACAGAAAATAATTTGTTTTCTACCACGAGTGGGGAAAAAGTCTCAGGATCTCAGGAGCATCTGTAATTTTGAACGCGGTCACCCCAGACGATCCATTTACCTGATTAAGAGTGTTGGTAAAATTTGTCACAAAGTTGTAAGACAAATACTTGTTTTGTTCCCACAGAACAGTAGCAAGTAATGACCAAGGAAGCGTCCTCTTAAGAAAAAAGTCTTTCTGTTGGAAGATTGATGTATAGTACAGATGGTTGAGATTTTCTTTGGGGTTGACTTTGAGCTCTAACATTTGAGTCTCAAATCTTGCTTAAACGCGCACTGTATAATCACTAGATTCAAATATCCCAGAACTCTTCAGATAGCATACAGAAATAAACGAATGTCTATCATCTGTGTCCAACAGCAGTCCCTCCGTTCTAAGGGGCTACCATTTCTTGCGTGGAGAGAAAAGCAGGATGTGAAGTTTTCTTTCAAGGACAACCTCCGCGAGAGCGATGGCTGACCCAAGGCTATTCCAGCAGCTGCCAAGTGGAGGAGTGGGGAATCGAACCCGGTTCTCCCAGATAAGAGTCCACACCTCTCTAGGAACCCCTTCAAAAGCTACCTATGCTTATGGCCATCACTCCATCCACTGCAGTGAATCCCTTAGTTTACATACTCCGTGAGTTAAACCCCCCCCCCCAACCCTTCCTTTTGCCTGTTCAAATCTTTTCCCCATAAACTGCACTGGGTGCCCCCTAGTTCCAGTATTATGGCAGGTGGAGGAAAAGCTCCCTATATTCACTTGTGTCATGAACCCAGTGGGTTGCTGCCTTATACTGCCACCAATCTGTTTTAACAATTTATTGACAACACATGGTTACAATATTTAATTATCATTTTCTTATACTAAACCATATGATATTTCACCCCCCCTCCCTCCAATATTGACTTCCCCGAAGTTATAAATTTGCATTTAATTCTAAAGGTGCCACTAATCTATCAGAATATAATACTTTTGATTAATACTAAAAAATTGTCCAATGTCTTTTTACGTTCCACTCTTTCTCCATATAGCCTTTGAATTTCTTCCACTCCTTTTTGAATAAGTCTAAATCATAGTTCCTTAAAGTTTTAGTTAATTTGTCCATCTCACTCCACGATAAAACTTTCACAATCCAATCCCATTTCTCTGGTATTGTTCCTTGCTTCCACAGCTGCGCATACAATGTCCTAGCAGCTGAGAGCAAGTACCAAATTAAAGTCCTGTCTTCCTTTGGAAATTTTTCTAATTGTAATCCAAGCAAAAAAGTCTCTGCAGTTTTCTTGAAGTCGTAACCCAAAATTTTGGAGATTTCTTGTTGTATAATCTTCCAATACTCTCTCGCTTTTTCACAAGTCCACCATATATGAAAGAAAGAACCTTCGTGTTTTTTACATTTCCAACATCTATCCGACATCTTTTTACTCATCCTAGCCAACTTTTTCGGAGTCATGTACCACCTATACATCATCTTAAAACAATTTTCCTTAATACTCTGACAAGTTGAAATCTTCATCGAGTTCTTCCAAAGGTGCTCCCATGTAAACACTGCCACCAATCTGGACTGATGGCCCCTTGGGAAGGCCCCGAGTACCCTCCCAAGCCCAACCAAAAATGCCCCTTTTAGCCGAGAAATAGGCGTGAGGACCAGGCAGAAAACATTAAAAGGTAAAGGTTTATTCATACAGGAATGGGGATTTAAACAAGGCAAGGTGCTTAACATACATAACAGTGTTTAAAGGTAAATAAAAATAAACCCTAACGCAGCTACCTATACTTCCCTTAGCCTGTTAGTCTTCACGGCCCACAGCCTTCTCTGCCTGTGACTCACTCTACCTCCGAGTAAGGGATCCTTCTCTCAGCCACAGACTGTCCTCCCAGCCTGACACTGAGAGAGAAAAAGAACGCAGTTCCACAGCCCACAAGGCCTTGTCTCCCAGTCCTGCACAGATTATGGCAACTTGGTTCACTTCAGACATAATTTCATCAACCTCTATCACGTCTTCTCTTCATTGTCCCTTTGGTAAAGTGCAAATTCCCAGACACTTAAACGTGCTCCCTCTTAATCATTTTTGGTTGCCCTCTTCTGCTCTCCTTCCAGCTTTTTTTTGAGATACACCAACTGTACAGAGCCAAGAGAAAGAAGAGAGGCTTGGCTCAGTAGCTCTGCTGTGCAATTGAGAGAGCCTGGAAAAGGGGAGGAGCCTCAGCCAATAGAGAAAATAGATGCTTGTAGCTCCTGTGAGATTGAACAACCCTTGCAAAGCAAGCTGTGATGCAGAAGGAAGGAAGGGAGAGGGAGGGAGGGAGGGAGAAGGAAGCAGATGACAACCAGTTGCTCAGGGGACAAATAGGAGCCCTCTGGGGGCTTGATTTGACCCCTGGGCTGCATGTTTGACATCCCTACTCTAGAGAGCCACTGGCAGTCTGAGAAAACAGTACTGACTGTGATGGCCCAAGGCTCTGATTCAGTATAAGGCAGCTTCATGTGCATATAACAATTTCCTACTCTTCCTTGTGTAAGGAAAAGCCTCCTTAAAGAACATCGTGATTACCAGCTTGGTTGCCAGAGCACCTGGAGAAGTGACTCGCACACGTCTGGCCAGAGAGTGTGGGTAAACCTATCCAGGGGCAAAAGGGACTTATGCAGTACAAGCAGCCATAATGCTACAAAGGTACTCTAGACCGGTACAAGAGTACCCACCAGAAAAATGGAAGGCTTCCCGCCATTCCGTGTGACAGCCATCCCAGCATTGGAGCGAAGGAAACTGCACCGCCAGGAGCTATCCAGGCAAACGGTTATGAAGTTCTGACCATGGAATCCACCGTGGAGGGCTAACACCACGCAGCCACCTTCCTACCAGGCTCGACTCCATTCCAGCGAAGCGGACAACTCACGTACACACCAGCTGTCACCTTTAGCCTACAAGCAACCTACCCACCCCAGGAGTGGTTAATAGTCCAACTGCCACTTTCTTTGTTTAACGGAACTCTAGACAAAGACTGGTGCCCAGAAGAAGAGAAAGACCATCTTCAGCCAGAGCCAAGTTCCTTTGTATATACTGGGTGTTACCTAGGCCACAATTTGACTCTCTATTGTCACCCTTTCAGATAGGTTCCCTAATCTTGAGTGTTACCCACCCAGTAGTCACTTCTATTCTTCTTTCCAACTGTCACTTTGGAGCCGCCCCCTGGTCCGTTTCAATCTGAAAGTTCTCTCAGGTATCCAGGATCCAGGCAAGTCCATTGGTCAAGAACAGGCACCCAATTAGGTGCCACCAATGAACTTTCTATTGGCTACTGCAGTAGTCCAACCCTTATGGTCACTGCAGAGCTTCCCGTTTCTCCTCCCTCGTACCTCCCATCCCCTAAGGGCTCTAGAGAGTCCTTATAATCTGTGGACTAGCTACCCACAGGTGTGCTTCTATCAGTATCCCAACTTCCGCTGCATAGATCCATCCTCGATTCTTTTTTTTTTTTTTTTTTTTTTTAAGATTTTATTTAGAACACGAAATACTTTATCTAAATACATTACACAAATTGAAGTTGCTTGTGGCGTATACAGACATAGATAATTCCAACATACATTATCTTAGTAACCATTTCAACATTTCAATCTTCTTATTACACTCTTTCCTCATTCATTTTAATAAATCAAGCCAATCATGAAATTTTTTCCATTTGTCAATTGCCTCTTTTTTTGATAAACCTCTGATCATGTTAGAGAGAATATCCATCTCCGCAATATTCACAATTTTTTGTATTAATTCATCCCTTTGGGGAATAATTTTTTGTCTCCAAACCTTGGCATAGAGGATTCTGGCGGCCGTTAGAATGTAAACTGTGATGTATTCGTCTTCTTTTGGTAAATTATCGCGGACTAAAGATAAAAGCATTATCTCAGCTTTTAGTTGTATGTTTTCCTTTAAGATCTCTTTTAATAAATTATAAACCATAACCCAATATTTTTTTGCTAGTTCACATGTCCACCAACAGTGGAAAAAAGTGCCTATTTTAGATTCACATTTCCAACATTTTGGTGACATTTCCGTCTTCATTTTACTCAACCGGGACGGAGTGAAGTACCACCTATGAAACATTTTAAAGAAATTCTCTCTATAGCTAACCGGTTTGATTATTTTGTAATTGTTTTTCCATAGAATGTCCCATTGGTCTAACATGATGTTTTTCTCCAGATTCTGCGCCCACTTTATCATTGTGGTCTTAACTGCTTCCTCTTCTAACTCCATATGTAAAACATAATTGTATACCCTTTTAATTAATTTATATGAGCCTGATAGTAGCAGTTTATCGAAATCATAGTTCGGTCTAGTAAATCCTGAGATTTTATCTCTGTTAAATTTCGCGGTAATCTGCATCATTAACCACCAGTCAATTTTCACTCCCTGGTTGGCCAACTCCTCATTATTTTTTAATTTATCCATATCATCCAAAAGATCAGTATATCTAATTGGTTTTGTGACTTTCCATAAGCTAGGCTGAACTACTGCTTCCTCCGGCGATAACCATCTAGGGGTCTTCCCCCTATAAATCTTATTTTTGATTTTAATCCAGCCTTCCAAAAGGGACTTTCTAATCAAGTGGTTTTTAAAATAAGTCTGTGGCTTCCCCACATACCAAAGGTTAGCGTGCCAACCGGCCTGGAGATCGAAACCTTCTATTGCTAATATCCGCCTGTTCTCTAAGAGAACCCAATCTTTAAGCCATAAAATCGTGCAGGCTAGGTGATATATTTCCAGGTCCGGGAGGGCTAAACCTCCGTTTTGCTTGTTATCCAACAGAATTTTCCACTTAATTCTGGGTTTCTTACCCTGCCATATGAAAGATCTGAACTGTTTATTCATTTTAGCAAAAAACGGCTTCTTAACAGCGAAACACACCGTTTGTAACAGAAATAGAATCTTTGGTAAAATACACATCTTAATCAGTGCTGCCCTCCCCATAAATGATAGTCCTAAATTATTCCACTTTTTGAGCAGTATTTCCGTTTCTTTTAACAACGGTATAAAATTATTGTCATAGATGGTACTACATCTATTTGTGAGGCGTACACCTAAGTATTTTATTTTATGTTCTAATTTGCAGCCCATCTTCCTTTCTAATTCCAAAGATGCGGAACCAGGCATGTTTTTTGTTAAAATTTTTGACTTCTGTTTATTAACTTTTAAGCCTGCCACCTCACCATATTTAATTAATTCTGTTAAAGCTTCCTCAGCTGAATCAAGAGGGTCCTGCAAAATCAGAACCATATCATCTGCGTACGTCAACATCTTGTACGCCTCTCCTTTTACTTTAATGCCTTTAATTTTATCATTCGTCCGAATCGAATTGCTCAGGACTTCCAAAGAGAAAATGAATAGCAGAGGGGATAGCGGGCAACCCTGTCTTGTACCCTTCTCGAGTGTTATTTCATCTGTTAGCTCTCCGTTCACCACAATCCTAGCCAATTGTTTGTCATAGATCGCTTGAATATTTCTAAAGAAATCTCCTCCACAATTAAGTTTCTTAAAGATTTCAAATAAAAAATTCCAGTCAAGATTGTCGAACGCTTTTTCAGCATCGATGAAAATAAAAGCAGCCTGCTTATCCCTACATAAATCCAAATATTCCATAATGTTAGCAAGAATACGAATATTATTACGTAAGTATCTGGATGGCAAAAATCCCGTTTGGTCTGGGTGGATTGTGGTGTGTAAGATCTTTTTAAGCCTGTTAGCCAAAATTAAAGAATAAAGTTTATAATCTACATTCAACAAAGATATTGGACGGTAGTATTTAATGTCATCCAATTGTCCTTTCTCTTTTGGTATAAGTGTCACATTACTGTATCTCCAGGAGTCCGGTATTTTTGCCGAACACCAGACCTCCTGTATTAAACTTTTAAATTGATTAATTATCAGGTCTTTAAAAGTAATATAATATTCTGCCGGAATACCATCCGGGCCAGCCGCTTTATTCTTCTTTAACTTAGACCAGGCTTCCTCTAATTCAAACATAGTAATTGGCTCATCTAAAGTTTTTATTTTATCTTCCGGTATTTCCATCAATGGCTTTTTATTCAAGTAAGCTTCTTGTTCTTCCCTACAAATATCCGCCTTTTTGTATAACGCTGAATAAAAATCTTTTATTATCATCTTTATATCTTCCAAACCGACTTTAGGTCTTCCTTCTTTATCCTTTAACACTTTAATTATTCTTTTTTCCCTTTCTATCCTTATTCTATGGGCTAACCATTTCCCTGGCTTGTTAGCGTTGTCAAAATACTGTTGCTTAGAATATGCTATTTTTTTTTCCATTTCCTCCAGCATCAATAAATGTAGTTTATGTTTTAAATTCTTAATTTCCTCTTTAATTCCCCTTTGTAGGGGATTTTGCTTTAATTGAGTTTCTTTGTTTTTAATTAGATCAGTCAGCTCGGTTCTTAATCTTGCATCTTCCCTTCTCTTATTTGCCAGAAAATTAATAACCAATCCTCTAAAGTAAGCCTTACTTGTTTCCCACAACGTCGTTTGAGACACCTCAGCCTGTGCATTTACTTGAAAGAAGAACGTCATTTCTTTCTGTATGAATTCCACAAACCTCTTATTATTAGTTAAGTTATGGTACATTCGCCAACCAGATCTCCTCTCCTTACTTCTCATTTCACACATTAAGGGACAGTGATCTGCAATCGTTGAGGGAAGGATTTCTACCTCTTGTAATGTTTTGAGCATACCCGCTGAAAGCCACATCATGTCAATCCTTGACCAGGAATTGTGCCTATTTGAAAAATATGTGTAATCCCGCCTGTTTGGGTTTAATATACGCCAAATATCAGTCAAGCCATAGTCTTCGGCCAAATTAATAAAATTTTGAGGGAGGACACTACTTCCTTTCCTTTTAGTTTTCCCCCTATCCTTGTTCAAAGCACTTCTATCCAGATATGGATCTTTCACAGCGTTAAAATCTCCAATAATAGCTATCTTTTCATATTCACAATTTCTCACCTTATGACATAAATCTCTATAAAAGGTACCTTGTGATTCATTGGGTGCGTAAACATTTATTAGAAGAAATTTGTCATCATGACTAACAATCTCAATGCCCTGAAAACGGGCATCCTTCCCTTCAAAAATTAATTCCGCTTGTATGTCACCTGAAATATAGGTTACCAATCCTCTCTTTTTTTTACCCTCCTCAGATGTACAAATAGCCTTCCCTAAGCCCTTATTCAATAATAAATGCTCATCCTTCTTTTTTATATGCGTTTCCTGTAGGCAGATAATATCTGCCTTAAATTTTTTGAGTTGATGAAAGACACGTTTCCTTTTTTGGGGCAGATTTAAGCCATTTATATTAACTGAGATTATCTTCATTATGTTCAGTTAATTCTAGCCTTTAATTTGTTTTTATTTTATTTTTAAATTTTGATCTTCACTCCCTCCACTGAGATTTTTTCTTTTTCTGCAGCCTAGTTTCTCTATAAAAGCCTTCTTCTTCTTGGCCCACTTCTCCCTCTTCCCGCTCTTTTGAGTACTGATCAAATTCAGTCTGTGGGGTTCCCTCTTGTGGTTCTCTATGATTTTTTGACCAGCCCTTTCCCTGGATATTCTTTGCATATTTATTAATGAATTCTTCCATCTCCGAAAGTGAGTCTATTCTAAATCTGGAGTTGGTGTATGTGAAGGATAGTCCTTCAGGGATTAACCATCTGTAAATTATACCTTTCTCCTGCAAAAATTCAGCTAGTTTTGAATATTCTTTTCTTCGAGTCCTTATTGCCCAGGGCACCTCTTTCATAATTTTAATTTTAACTCCCTTTATCATTAGTTGACGATCCCTAAATTCCTTCCAAACCTTTTCTTTGATCACTTTTCGGACAAATCGCACATGTATTTCATGCGGGAGATCATTCTTTTTGGCATATAATGTGTTAACCCTATAAATACTGTCAATCTCCTTTCCCACTTCTTCCTTCTCTGTACCTACACTACTTGTTAACGCATCCGCCATCATTTCTAGTAGACACTCACTTTTTTCTTCAGGCACATTTAAAAATCTGAGCACATATTCAGCCTGTCTCATCTCCATCTGGGCTATTTTATTATTTAATTCATTCTGTTTCTGTTCCAGATCTCCCATTTTAATTTCAGTCTGTTTCATTTTATGTTCTATTGATTTAGTTATCTTAACCACTTCTGCTACATCTTTTTTGGTATCCGTAACTTTATGGTCTAAGCCATCAAATTTATCTCCCAGCGCTTGTATCTGTTGAGACAGTGAAACTTGTACTTGATTAAGTGCCTCGGCAAAACTCTGCTGTAGCTCTTTAATTGAGTCTTGTGCAATTGCAGCACCAACCGTTTTAGGTTGCCCTGGAGAGGCTTTAAATTTCCCTTGTTGAGACATCCTATCAATCTATAATCACACTTTATCAGCACTAGTCAAAATAAATTCTTTTAACACTTGTTTTTTTTTTTTTTTTTTTTTCAATTAATACCTCCCACAATACTACACGCACTAATCGCACTCAATAGTGCAATAGTGCATTTAAGAATTCCCGGTCTTGACTTATAAACTTATAACACAACCAACGTTCAGTACAACAAGCAGGGTGGACTAAACCCCACTACCACAGCTCACTAGAGATTTCTTATATCTTGTACTTCCCACTAATTTTATCAACAGAGTAATGACCAACCAACAGCGTAATGTCCAACCAACCAAAATAGCTTCACATAGCGTCACACAGCCTACTTATAAAAACTTATTTTTGGTAAAGTCCTTTTTCTTATTCTATGAACCGATAGTCCACTTGGCAGATTTATTCCTTAAAGTTCCTTAAAGTTCCTTCACCGGCACAACAAATCACTGTCCTATTCTCTCTGCTCTTCTCGCTTCAAAGTGGGCTCTCCGAGCCACCGTCGCCTCTTCTCTGTTACTTCCGCGTTCCAGCCAACGCCCCAGATAATCAGCTAAACAAATAAACCAGCATAAGTCTAAACCGCTCCTTCACCGTTGACTTTAAATAAGTATAAAAGTCAAAGGCAAGAAATGAAGGGAAAGAAAGGAAAGAAAAAAAAAACAACCGACGAGTTCTCCTGCACGTTGCCTTGTCGCGTTGCTCCGCGGCAGCTCTCCCACGCCGCCTCCGCCCAGCTCTCACTCCGTTCTGAAGTCTTTCCCAACACAGTCAGACGAGAAGCACCAGCCAAATAGTGTGGCCCCCGCTTTCAATCAAGTCCAAAAAAAAAGCCTTTATAGAGGAGAAGAAGAAAAAGAAAAATTCATGCCTCTTCCATCCGACCTCCACGCACAACCTCCGTGACCAGTGGCTGGAGCTAAGACGTCTACCGACACTTGCTGCCTTCGGGAAATAAGGTATGGGGAACACACGGAGAGCCAGCCTGGTTCTTCCTTCCCCTCGCCCCTTCTTTGTACTACCACCCCCCGACGGGGTGAGTACGGACCTTCGGAGAGGCCCCCCTGAAGGCTAAAAGTCGGCAGGTTTCAGAGCTAGCCCGAAATCCTGCCGCTCCGCTCCGCCATTTTGGTCGATCTCCAGATCCATCCTCGATTCTAAGGCCAAGTTTCGGGTCCCTTCTCCCACTTCCTGTCTTGTCACCATTGGAGCTTTCCTTGAAGACTACGATAGGTAAATATCACCCTATTTGTCTACCCATGTGTTCCCCTATCTATCTATCTGTATTTCCTAGGACTGAATGTGTGACTTTATGAGTATTTTGTCTTGTATGGAAGCCTATATTTTTCTTAATAAATTTTAACTGATTTTACTTAAGAGTCCCAATATTCTTAAGCATTACTTTTCTGGACGGTTAATCTTGTATACATAGGTGAAAGATCCCTAGTGAGCCAGGTGCCCACCTGACTATTCCCCAACCTCGATTTGAGGGCATTTCGGCTTACACTTGAATTGCTGAGTTAGTCTACTTATGACCTGTTGGTCTGGGAGCATAAAGCGGGGGTGGGGTGAGCAGGAACGCAGTTCTGGCTGGCTTGGCATCAGGGGGAGTGGCCTAATATGCAAATGAGTTCATGCTGGGCTTTTTCTACAAAAAAGCCCCATATGAAACAATGGTGATGTCAGGGGGTGTGGCCTAATATGTAAATGAGCTCCTGCTGAGCTTTTTTCTTTAAAAAAATCCCTGGCATGAAGTATAAAATAAAGGAATTTCCTACACTTAAGTCCCCATTGATTTTTGAGGTCAGAACTATAACTTTAACAAATGCTGGCATGAACATAATACCAGTGCAATGGGCGTATGATAATGGTTCCTGTTAGCCAGCATTTTGAACTACTTCTGTGAAAGGGACGTCATCTGCACTTCTTCTATAGCCATACTACTTTATTGTTCTTGGTCCTCG
Source organism: Heteronotia binoei (assembly GCF_032191835.1). Classification (NCBI taxonomy): domain Eukaryota; kingdom Metazoa; phylum Chordata; class Lepidosauria; order Squamata; family Gekkonidae; genus Heteronotia; species Heteronotia binoei. The sequence goes on along the minus strand of NC_083229.1, from coordinate 120,478,724 downwards.
TAATAAGATTTTATTGATTCTGTACTTTGGATATTTTAAAATGTGGGATTGTTGTTTTGGGGGGAAGACCAGAAGGGAACATATCAATCAGAGGTGGCCAAACTGTGGCTCAGGAACCACGTGTGGTTCTTTCACACATATTCTGAGGCTCTTGAAACCCCCACTGCCCCGTTGGCTGGCTTGGAGAAGGCCTCTCTCTCTTTAAATCACTTCACCAAGCCAAGCCAGCTGGTAGCTTGAAGAACACATTTAAAGCTAAAGTTACTTTCTTTCCATTTCTCCTTCCTTCCCTCCCTCATATTCCTTCCTTCCTTCCTTTTTGTGGCTCTCCAGCATCTGACATTCACGTCTTGTGGCTCTCAAACATCTGATGTTTATTCTATGCGGCTCTTATGTTAAGTAAGTTTGGCCACCCATGATATAAACACTCTAAGCAAGGAAGCCAATAATGCCACAGGGCCACCTTAATTTAAATGCAGCTGAACCCATTCAAAAGCTACCGAGGAATTAGAAAGACAAAAACGATTCCCATTGCTCTGGCTTATTTATTAATAATGTACCATACCGGGCCATTTTGTTTTATCAAAATGCTCGCTCCTGTTTAATGATTCTCTGCAGGGCATCGCTCCACATGGAGGCATGCTGGAACTGATGTAGATAAAAGCACGCTGGTTTGGTTAAATATTGTTTGCTGAGCCCAAGCATTAAACAACATCAGACTTATTCAGGAAATCAAATAACATCAAAGGTTTCACCTCGATTTCTAAAATATCCATCCTAGCATCCCAAGCAGTGATTAAAGGAAAAAGGGGGAGCATAAAAACATGGCACGAAAGGTCAGCAACCTGGTCAATGAACATGATAGAATAAGGAAAGCTTTTGCCCGCTGTTCAGGAGAACGCATTTGAAAGATTAATTTGTACATCTCTGTCCTCCACCCAGTCAGGCAGTAATGAATAGGTCAAATGCAGCTAAGGCAAAATGAACAAAAGGTCAGATTTTGACCTGGATTTGAACTCTCTGAGCTGGGGCTGGCAGGCTCAATTCAAGAAATATCTGGGGACTTCGGGGGTGGAGCCAGGAGAAAGGTTGTGACAAGCACAACTGAACTGCAAAGGGAGTTCTGGCCATCACATTTAAAGGGACTGCACACCTTTTAAATGCCTTCCCTCCATTGGAAATAATGAAGGATGGGGGCACCTTCTTTCGGGGCTCGTAGAATTGAACCCCCTGGTTCAATCTTTTTGAAACTTGGAGGGTGTTTTGAAGAGAGGCACCGGATGCTATGCGGCAAATTTGGTGCCTCTACCTAAAAAAAGCCCCCCCCCAGAGTCCATTATACCCTATGGAAATCAGTCTCCAAAGGGAATAACGGAGTGCCCAGCAGACATTTCCTCCCCACACACACTTTCTGATGACCCTGAAGTGGGGGAGGGCCTCCAAACTGGGGGTGGGGATTCCCTGTCCCCACCTGGGCATCGGCAGCCCTAATCTGAGCAGTTTCCCCGGTTGGCTAGCATCACACAGCAGGAGGCCAGGAAAGGCCTTATACTAGTTGCCACCATCCTGGGAAGGATGGTCCAGAACGGCCAACCTCCCATGTCTTCCTTATTAGCAAATACCTTCTATCTGTAGGGTTGCCAAGTCCAATTCAAGAAATATCTGGGGACTTTGGGGGTGGAGCCAGGAGACTTTGCGGGTGGAGCCAAGATCAAGGCTGTGACAAGCATAACTGAACTCCAAAGGGAGTTCTGGCCATCACATTTAAAGGGACGGCACACCTTTTCAATTCCTTTCTTCCATAGGAAATAATGTAGGATAGGGGCACCTTCTTTTGGGGCTCATAGAATTGGACTCCCTGGTCCAATCTTTTTGAAACTTGGGGGGTATTTTGGGGAGAGGCACTAGATGCTATACTGAAAATTTGGTGCCTCTGCCCCAAAAAACAGGGGTCCCCCAGAGCCCCAGATACCCGCAGATCAATTCTCCGTGATTTTCTATGGGAATAAATCTCCATAGGGAATAACAGAGTTCCCAGCAGACATTTCCCTCCCCTCCCCCCGCTTTCTGACGACCCTGAAGCGGGGGGAGGGCCTCCAAACCGGGGGGGATCCCCTGCCCCCACCTGGGGATTGGCAACCCTATCTATCTGTGACTTTAGAGACGTGAGAACCCAGGCAGTATAACAACAGGTTTATCATACATAATCAAAAACAATAAGTGGTTTAAATTATTAGCGCAACAGTGAAAGGTAGAAACAGTCAAGGTGATACAAAGCAAATAACAGCCCTGACGCAACTAACTAAACGTTCCTTTCCTTCAAACGCTGAGGCTTACCACCCTTGGGTGAAGGATCCCCTCTGGCTCAGCCTTTCCAGAGAGAACAACCCAGTCTGTAGCTTGGCCTTTTTATGTCTTCCTCTCAGGTCCCACCTCTCTGGGCAAGTTTTCCCTTCAAAACTGCTGCCTGCCCAATCAGAGGGACAGAAGGGATCCTGGGAGATGTAGGCCCAGCAGCTATTCTGATACAGGCTTCCCTGGAATCTGTAGGTCGCACGAAGCCTAGGATCAGGACAGCTAGTCTTTCAGCTTTGGAGGTAAGATGACTGCCAGCAGAGTATTCTGCTGACCTGTCAACAGTCCTATGGTCAAAACTAGGGACATTCCTCAGACAAATGGTTTCCTTTCTTGGAATATGTTACTTCACAGGAACGTCCCCATTACAGTCCTTCACAAACGGCTATGATAAGCTTCTAGTCTTTTACCTGCTTTCTTCTCTAATTTTCTTCTCTATTTATTAGCATTCATCTTTCCTACTACTTCTGGACACAGGATTGGGTACCTTCAGTTGTTTCTATATTTATCTTCTCTTTAACTTACACTGTCATTCTACCCTTTTCCCTTTCCTATTAGGGTTGCCAATCCCCAGGTGGGGGCAGGGGATCCCCCGGTTTGGAGACCCTCCCCCGCTTCAGGGTCGTCAGAAAACGGGGGGAGGGGAGGGAAAGCAGAAGCAGATTAGAGCATTCATAGGAGTGGTGGGCTATTACAGAAGGTTTATACCTGAGTTCAGTGCCAAAGCAGCCCCACTATGTGAATGCACAAAGAATAGGAACCCTGATCCAGTGATCTGGAATGCAGAAAGTCAGGAAGCTTTTGAGCATCTGAAAAAGGTTCTGACCACGGAACCAGTGTTGAGAGCACCTGACTTTAATAAGGAATTCTTCTTGTACACCGATGCGTCAAACATTGGTATAGATGCAATGCTGAGTCAGTATGGGGAGCAGTGTTCCCTCTAAGCTGAGTTAGCATGAGCTAGCTCACAGATATTTAGCCTCCGGCTCACACATTTTTGTCTTAGCTCAGGAAGGATGACCCCAGAGCACAATAATTTCTGCAGTAGCTCACAACTTTAATGCCAGCAGCTCAGAACTTTAATTCCAGCAGCTCACAAAGCAGAATTTTTGCTCACAAGACTCTGCAGTTTAAAGGGAACACCGGTGGAGAGGATGGTCACCAACATCCCATCCTGTATATAAGTAGAAAACTGTTCGAGAGGGAACAGCACCTCTCTGTAACTGAAAAAGTGTGCTTGGCAATAGTGTGGGTGTGACAGACGAAAACAAAAGGGCGATTTTGCAAAATGGCAAAAGTCCTTTGAAGAGGGTCAGAGAAAAAAAAGTGGCTATGATGGACAGCTCTTTTCCTAGCTCTCCCGTTGGTTGGAACACGGCCACAAAGTTCTGAAGGGGGAGTTGGATTTTGACAGTTGTGGTGGTTAAAAAAAAAAAGATACTCCTGGGAGAGAGAGATACTTGGGAGGTGTCTCCGGGAAGATCTTGAGGGGAGTGCCAAAGAGAGTGTGGTGCCAAAACACAATATTTACCTGAATGTCCAAAAAGTATTTGCTTATTCCCATCCGGCTATTTCCAGTAAATTTTATTTTATTTAATTTTCTAATTGACGTCTCCAGTGCCTTTTCTGCTATTCCTGGAGAAAGTGATGGGAAAGCCCTTCCTAAACAGAGGTAATTCATAGGGGTCCGTCATATTTGGTGGCAGCGTCTTGATACGAGGAAACAGCCCACAAATTTGTAGTCCCACAAGAAAATTAAATCAAAACCCCTGGTAGAAATGGCACCACCTCCTAGGCCAGCGAAGACACAGGGAAGTGGGGAAGCAGAAGGAACATCTACTGAGAAAAATCCTAATCAGGAAATAGAAATGATAAGAATGCAGTTAGCAAAAACTGAAGCTGAAAAGGCTGAGAAAGAAAAACAAGTAGAAATAGCCAAAATACAAGCAGAACAGCAATTACAATTGGCCAGAATTCAGGTAGAAAGAAATGTACCATCTTAAAATGCAAGAGATGCAGATGAGGGCAGAACTTCCACTTGTGAGAAGAGACAGAAGTTCAGTGAAACAAAAACAATTTCCCCATTATCAGAAAGGAGACGATGTAGAAGCATTCCTATTCAGCTCTGACAGAACATGCTGGGATTTAGGCGTCCCTGAAGAGGAAAGGATGCTTTATTGTTGTAACTGCATTCTTATCATTTCTATTTCCTGATTAGGATTTTTTCTCAGCAGATGTTCCTTCTGCTTCTTCCACTTCCCTGTGTCTTCGCTGGCCTAGGAGGCGGTGCCATTTCTACCAGGGGTTTTGATTTAATTTTCTTGTGGGACTACAAATTTGACATGATAGAGGTTTACAAGATTATGCATGGGATGGAGAAGGTAGAGAAAGAAGTCCTTTTCTCCCTTTCTCACAATACAAGAACTCGTGGGCATTCGATGAAATTGCTGAGCAGTCGGGTTAGAATGGATAAAAGGAGGTACTTCTTCACCCAAAGGGTGATTAACATGTGGAATTCATTGCCACAGGAGGTGGTGGCGGCTACAAGCATAGCCAGCTTCAAGAGGGGGTTATATAAAAATATGGAGCAGAGGTCCATAAGTGGCTATTAGCCACAGTGTGTGTGTGTGTGTGTGTGTGTGTGTGTGTGCGTGTATATATATATATATATTTTTGGCCACTGTGTGACACAGAGTGTTGGACTGGATGGGACATTGGCCTGATCCAACATGGCTTCTCTTATGTTCTTATTTACATCCTCAGATATGTGGAGATCTGAGTGAAATCTGTGCTGAGATGCGAGAGGAAGAAACCTCAGACTATATACTGTTTAAAGAGCGTGTCAGAGTTCGTTATGCTTTGACAGCAGAACAAAGCAGGAAGAAGGCTTTCAGAGATATTAAACGAAAGCCGGTTGAAACTTACTCACAGTTGGGCTGTCGTTTAGACAGAGCTCTGAATAGGTGGGTAGAGGGAAGCAAGGTCACCACGTTTGAAGGCCTGAAGCAACTAGTAGGCTTGGGACAATTTTATAAGCAGGTTCCCTCATGGTTGAGATGGTTCCTGAAAGCTAAGAAGTTGAAAACCATAGACAAGGCTGCCACTCTGTTAGATGAGATTGAGGGAGATATCGAAGGATCTATTTTTTCCACCCACCCTCCATCAAGAAAACTAAAGACTGGAGCCCCTCTGCAAAAACAGTACCATCTACCATCAACCCAGCGAGGCAGGCCAGTCCCACACTAACAAGAAGAAAAAGTATTAGATGTTTTCACTGCTAGAAAGAGGGACAGTTGCCCAAAATTGGAACAAGGCAAGACCCTATCTACAGCCAAAACAATAAAGCTTATACAAAAAAACGATCCAGAATTCACAAACTTCTCAACATCCATGCCAATGGTTGAGACCCAAGAAGATGAACCAGCTAAGGTATTACATATTTGGAGGGTCCTAGAAGATTTGAATGGGGATTTCTTAGAATCTGTGGCTGTTAATGAAGAGGAAATAGTGGGCTTAAGAGACACAGGGGCGCAGGTCATCTTGATACAGCCCAAACTGGTACAGAAAAAGCAGTACTTACCAGGACATCCTTTAAGAGCAAAGGTATAAGCGGCCCAGCTTTTGAGATAGAAGTGGCGGCTGTGCCCATTAAATATAAAAATTTCCAAGGAAAATGGCTCATGGGTGTGTGGAAGGAGTTCGATGTACCCATATTGTTGGGAAATGATTTAGAAGCTCAGTTAAAAACAGAGGAAGCTGTAAAAATCCAGACAGTTCCCAGAAGCACTAGGCCTCTGGCTACAACACAGCAGGCACTGCTAAACGAAGGAGACAACATTCAGCAGACAGCACTAGAGGAAGCAAGTACCAGTGGTTCAGTTAACAATGTGACCAAATGTGCAGGCCTCAGAGTTTCTAACAGAGTAGAAACAAGATCCAAGTTTAAAAGATCTTTGGCGACAGGCAGAGACTACTGAGCAAGTGACAGTCGAAAATCCTTGCCAATTCCTAATCCAAGACCAAAGACTATATAGGGTGGCCATGAGAAGAAGATGCAGTATTGTCTGGGGAAAAAGGAAACAGCTTGTTGTACCTCACAAATACAGACAAATACACAGCCACAAAGTTCTGAAGGGCAATCCATGGAGTTGGGTTTTGACAGTTGTGGTGGTTAAAAAAAAAAAAGATATTCCTGGGAGAGAGAGAGACACTTGGGAGGTGTCTGCGGGAAGATCTCGAGGGGTGTGCCAAAGAGAGTGTGGTGCCAAAACACAATATTTACCTGAATGTCCAAAAAGTATTGGCTTATTCCCACCCGGCTATTTTTAAAAAAATATTTAATTTAATTTTCTAATTAACGCCTCCAGTGTCTTTTCTGCTATTCCTGGAGAAAGTGACCGGAAAACCCTTCCTGAAGAAGAAGAAGATATTGGATTTATATCCCGCCCTCCATTCCGAAGAGTCTCAGAGCGGCTCATAATCTCCTTTACCTTCCTCCCCCACAACAGACACCCTGTGAGGTGGGTGGGGCTGAGAGGGCTCTCACAGCAGCTGCCCTTTCAAGGACAACCTCTGCCAGAGCTATAGCTGACCCAAGGCCATGCTAGCAGGTGCAAGTGGAGGAGTTGGGAATCAAACCCGGTTCTCCCAGATAAGAGTCCGCACACTTAACCACTACACCAAACTGGCTCTCTCCAAACTGAACAGAGGTAAGTAATAGGCGTCCGTCGTAGTGGGCCATAGGTAAACTAAAACCATACCTATGGGGAAGGAAGTTCCCACTGTGCACAGATCATTCCCCACTCAAGTGGTTGAATCAGGTGAAAAGTACAAACAGCAAATTAGTAAGGTGGAGTTTGCAACTCCAGGATTACATCCAAGGTAAAGAAAACATAATTGCAGATGCATTATCCAGAATGCAAAATTAACCATATGCTTGCATGAAAAAGAAAACCTGAAAACTTTGTATATAGTGTTTGGTAAGTCTGATTTTTATGAGGTTTTAATGCAATATGTTTATATGGCGTTATGGACATTGATGGTATGTTTGTAAAACCTTCAAAAGGTTTTGGTTTATTGCAATGAATGTGGCCATTGTTCTGGGGAAAGTCTGCTAACTTTCCCCAAGAACAATTATCTTAAAGGATGGGACAAGTGACGGACTCAGGAGTTTAGCCTGAGTAGCTGGGTGTCAGGCTTGCAGCAATTGGCTGAAAATGTTGCTCTAGCAACTGAAAAGTAGCAAAATGAGAAGTATGCACAGAACACCTCAGGAGTTGTTTTTAGTTCTGATCTGGAAGTCTTCAGAGAGAGTCTGAAGCGAAGACTGGGGGCTTAGGCCGGTCAGTTGCGTGGGGACAACCGGACAAGGAGCTGAGAACAGCCGGTGGCTGAGTTCCTAGTGGAGACACAGCTGGGCTTAGCTTCTGTCTGAGAAAAAGAGTTTGAAGCCAGAAGGGAGCAAAAACCAGGCACCTTCTGTGAAGGAAACTCTCTGAGGGAGATCTGCCAGCACATCAGGCAGTCTCCTGTGTACAAACTAAGATCACACAAAGACACACTAAAGGGAGAACTGGATTCTGGTGGTCATCGGGGTTACCCAAGACTCAGACCAGAAAACTAGTTAGGGATGAGACACACGAGGTGTGAGTCCTGGAAGCTAGTGTGAGAGGGTCTGTGAGGGAGAATTAGTCTGGCACCAGTCAGGAGTTCTCTATGTGTGTGTGGAAGGAGTGATCGTGAATTTGTTATTTTTATAATTTTGTGTAGCCAAAGCCTAGGGCTAAACAACAGAACTCACAGCATTCTGAGTGCCCAGAAGGCACGGCCTGCCTGTAAAAGAGTTCAGTGGGATTCTGAAGCCCGCCCGTTTGTGATTTTAAAAATCTTCTGCCAGAGTTATCCTTTTGAATTTTATCTCAGCCTGATCATTCTTTGCATTTCAGTGGTTGATTATTTACCAATCATCTGCCTGCCGATTCTTTGTTATTGATTAGTCATAATCAATATTATTTTTGATCCCTCTCCCTTGCCAATAAACCTTTTTTCATGTTTTTGAGAGTTCGGACAGGATTTCTAAGTGTGTGCCTGAGGGACTGAGGGAAGGTGACATGGGAGAAATTTAAAGTGGTCGCCCTCCCAAGCAGACTCTGACCTCACAAAATAGCTTCAGGGACTGAATTGTGTTTGTTATCTTTGTAGAGCCGTACCTTAACATTTATGCCTGTGTGAACCCACAGAAATGTCATATCTATCAAAGCCCTGGAAATTTTACTTAGTCATCCATAAATATATTAAAGTTATGAACTATTTTCCACTAATCCCATAATCTCTCTTTTGGTCACTTCATTTTCTCGGAGGGAACTGATTACTGTAGGCTGGAGATCTGTTGTAATTCTGGGAGATCCCCAGCGCCACCCCCCCCCCCCCCCCAAGGCTGACTACCCTAACACAGACACCGCACAATCTTTACTGATTACACTTGCTGTCTACCGACCCTTAGAGGTTGTGCTGTTCTTACAGGGAATCAGATAAACACTGAGATTTCCGTTGAGACTCGTCTATGATTCCTTTCTGCTCTTCCCTCTCAAATAGGGTTGCCAATCCCCAGGTGGGGGCAGGGGATCCCCCCCGGTTTGGAGACCCTTCCCCTGCTTCAGGGTCGTCAGAAAGCGGGGCGGGGAGGGGAGGGAAATGTCTGCTGGGAACTCTGTTATTCCCTATGGAGATTTATTCCCATAGAAAATCATGGAGAATTGATCCACGGGTATCTGGGGCTCTGGGGGGCCCCCTGTTTTTTGAGGTAGAGGCACCAAATTTTCAGTATAGCATCTAGTGCCTCTCCCCAAAATATCCCCCAAGTTTCAAAACGATTGGACCAGGGGGTCCAATTCTATGAGCACCAAAAGAAGGTGCCCCTATCCTTCATTATTTCCTATGGAAGGAAGGCATTGAAAAGGTGTGCCGTCCCTTTAAATGTGATGGCCAGAACTCCCTTTGGAGTTCAATTATGTTTGTCACAGCCTTGATCTTGGCTCCACCCGCAATGTCTCCTGGCTCCACCCACAAAGTCTCCTGGCTCCACCCCCAAAGTCTCCTGGCTCCACCCCCAAAGTCCCCAGATATTTCTTAAATTGGACTTGGCAACCCTACTCTCAAAGCAGTTTCTGGGGGGGTGGGGAATGTCTACAGGGCTCTCCCCTCTCTCCTATGACTCTTTCTTTTAAACACCACAATCGCTATCCTGCAACAATATTGAGTATCTGCTCTTAACTTAGTCTCTGCTGCTTACTGAGTCTTTTCCCAAAGAAGAAGGAATCGTTTGGGGAAAGTGAGTTAGATATATAAACTGGTGGGAATATAAAATAAGATAAGATAATAAGATAAATTTATTTTTATATCCCGCCCTCCCCTGCCAATGGCGGACTCAGGGCGGCTCACAGACACGGAACACCGTGATATATTTATGGCCTTAAAGAAATCAAAAGATGCAAATCAGTGGGGATGTATGCTGGAATTTCGTGAGTTACCCTATGAGATCATACAAAGCAATGGTATGTGTGTGAGAGAGATAAATCTTTCAACCAGAAAACTGATTTTGGAAATCTGAGGGTGTTTCCTGTATTTAATTAAAAAGTGTAATTGGAAGCAGAGTTACTCCCTTCAAAGTCTGCTGCAGTCAACTTAGAAAGCTGTAACTCCATTTAGGATGTCATTGTAAGGCCTGCCAAAGAAAAGTTTGCATTGTTAGTGCTGACTGGCATGTAAGTTTGGATAAAGTCAGCTTTTTCCCCTGGTAAAAAAGGGAGGAGGGGGTCCCATTGGAGCACAACCAAATCAATGATGAGGACCCTGGGTAGGGTTGCCAGCTGCCAGGTGGGAACAAGCAAACAACAATACAACCGTGGAATATTAACAAAGAAGAACCACAGTATGCAGTCTAACACCAATAACTTTCACTCAATTCCTCTCTGCAGTGAAACACTATAAAAGTCACATTCCATTGACATTCACAACATGCAACAAATCTTCAATATAAATCACACTGTCATAATCATTTAAGCGCACGGCTCATAAAGTTCTCTGTAGATTCAAATATTCAGAAGTTGTCCCAAAACTCCCAATCAAGACTTCCAGAAGATTCAAAGATGATCTGCCCACTCCCGTGGGCTGATTTAAAGTGCTAATGCTGATTCCATTGACAAAAATTTCCATTCCTTAAGAATATTCCTTGTAATTCCCAGTCATTGCTTTCAATCTCCCAAGTACAAAATGCATGTAATATCCTATATATATAAACTTTCACAGCATAAGCCAGCATTCAAAACATTAAAATCATACAAAATTAAAAATGGATGACCATAAAGTCATACATATGCAGCTGCTGGAGTGACCCTGGATCAGTCATAACTCTGTCAGAAGATGTCCTGGAAAGAGCAGTTTTTAACAGAGCTCTCAGCCCTATCTACCTCACAGTGTCTCTGTTGTAGGGAAGGAAAGGGAAATTACAAGCTGTTCTGAGTCTCCAAGTGAAGGACAGAGTTTAAATCCATCCTCCTCCTTCACAGTGGGATACAGAGGGGAGAACCGGTCTGGTCAGAATTTACTGTCCTCTCTTATTATTTAGATTGCCACTGTCCAGTGTACATGATTATTTTTCAGAAGTGACGTCACTACTACTAATGCAGGGTACTGCACACAACTGAGGGATAGTTATAGTACTATACATTTTAAAATTAAAATTACTCTACTTTTTAAAATATAAATGTTTCAAACAAAAATAAACAGAGTGGGATTATTGTTCTGTAACAGAGCATCTGTTTACTCAGAGAAATCTTCGGGTACCTCCAGTTCGAAGGATCGGAGAGTAGGTGATGAAAGCCCTCTCCCTGAGACCCTGGAAAGATATTGCTGGTCACAGCATGCAGTGCTGACGTTGGTAGACCAATGTTTTGCCATTGCATGGCAGCTTCATGTGTGTCTTTAAATAAAATACAAGAGTGTATTGGGAGGGGGGAGGCAGTTTGGTGTAGTGGTTAAGTGTGCGGACTCTTATCTGGGAGAACCGGGTTTGATGCCCCACTCCTCCACTTGCAGCTGCTGGAATGGCCTTGGGTTAGCCATAGCTCTCACAGGAGTTGTCCTTGAAAGGGCAGCTGCTGTAAAAAGGTCTCTCAGCTCCACCTACCTCACAGGGTGTCTGTTGTGGGGGGTGGAGGAGATTGTGACCACTCTGAGACTCAGCGTATAAAGAGGGCAGGATATAAATCCAATATCTTCAATAGTAGGCACTCCCTTTTCAGGTTTTATTGATTTAAAAGACGTGCACCCTGCCTTTCTATTACAATTGAGCTGGGAATGACCCCCTCAGAAAGTTACTTGGTTGGTTTCACATGGGCCACAGACCTGTTTAGCCTGAAAACCCCCAAAGAATTGCAAAGGCAAAAAGCAAAAAATACCCCACTGAGGTATGTGTCCTCTCCAAAACCCCCACCTTTCAAAACCCCACCTCCCCTAAGGTCCACCCTCAAAACCCCCAGGATTTTGAGCAAAGAAGTACTCCCTTTTGTCCACCTTGAATTGACTGCCCATTCACTTAATTCTCACTGCAGTTCTTAATGTGGGATTCTTGGGTTAGGGTGGTCTTGGGCAAGACTCTTCTCTCAACTTAAAACTCAAACTAGATTCATTTCAGACATTATGTGGTTGCAAAACCCAGTTTTCTGGCTCAACAGGAAATTGCAGTCAACCACAGGTAGCTGTGAAATCACCGAGAGGGATCACTTTTAGATTGCAAACTAGAAACAACTCACAGGGTTATAGTGACCACAATTACTACAAACCTTTGCACTATACTTCCAAATTTATAGGTAAAGCATAAATGCACACATACATTTACTCATGGAACCCTCTCAAATGCCTAAACACAATAGAATCCACATATATAACGTTCTATGGATACCCCCTCTTCAGAAACTCACCCGTTAACTTATCACTATCCCACCATTACTGTTTGGGTTCAGTACAATTCCGCTTCAGTCTAAGAAATTGACTGTATGGAATATTATTCTTCATCTGTGCCAGATGAAAAGACTTAAAATGGAGAAATGAGGTTTTATCGGTAAGTTTATAGTAGGCGCGCACTCCCAATTTTCCACTAGGTTGTTTATATACGGTCGTATCTAAAAATGACACCTCACTTATATTCTGACAACTAGTAAGCTGAATATTGGAATGGATATTATTTAACCACACCACAAACTGGCTTACCTGGTCCCCACACTTCACAATTAAAAAGATATCATCTATAAAATGGCAATAAAAAAGGACCTGATTCCAATACGGATTATTATTGCCGCAAATAAATCCATCGTCCAATTTGCCCATAAACAGGTTCACCACGCTAGGAGCAAAACTTGAACCCATTGCCACATCTCTGGTCTGAAGAGAGGGTATCCATATAACGTTGCTGAGAAAGCTAGAAAACGGGGGGATAATGTGAGCAGGGCGTCCCTTTTTCAGAAAAGAGTGTGCAAAAAAAGAGATCGCATTACATGTGACTTTGACTGTACCCCATTGACTGGAAAAATTAAGGACATTATTGTGGTAATTATGGTTTCTAGTTTGCAACCACAGGTAGCTGACAAGTGTCCTTTTTGGTACCCTTGGGGGTTACATTCACATGATGTCTTTTAGGCTGTACATTGAAAATTCTGAGAGTTTTAGGAGATCCGTGATCAGACCTCTTTCAGATTCTGCAAATAGCAGGCATAGGACTCCTAGACTTGTCAGCCAGGTGAAACTTGGGGATCCTCTAGAATTATAGCTCGTCTCCAGACTACAGAGATCAGTTCCCCTGGAGAAAATGGGTGCTTTGGGGGGTGGGATGTATGATATTGCACACCAGTTAGGTCTTTTCCCTCCCCAAACCACACCTTCCCTAGGGTCTACCCTCAAAATTCCCAGGCATATCCAGAGTTGGCCATCTTTAGGTGCAAGGTAACTTTCTGGTGGATTCTGTCCCATAAGGAGTATAGCCCAGATCCCACACTTTTGCTTAGAAGATCCATTGTGCTTAATGCAGTGATTTCCTAAGCAAGAATGCTTAGAATTGTAGGTTTGCTGTTCAACTAACGGGGGGGGGGGGAGGGGTGGGCTCCCTCTTGGGTATCCTGCCCCCCCCCAGGGAAAGTGTATGCGCAATACATAGCCTCTCCTTCCCGGTGTAGTGAACGCCGCGTGGTCACTGTCCGGCTATGCCTGGCAGATGGTCACTGCAATGGCCTCTCCTGCATTACTGCATCCGTGGCAACACCTTCTCGCTGGTCCCCCCCGTGTCTCACAGAGTTTGCCACGTCATGGTGCGACCGAATGTCCGGCGGTATAACCGGATGGGCAGGCTGGGCTCACCAACCTCGTCAGCCAAGAGAAGGAAAACTCTAACATCAAACCCGGGCAGATAGAGCTCGTTAATGTAACACCTACCACCTGGAGGACTCGCTGCCGGCGTCCCAGCTTACTGGGCCATGGCAGATGACCCCAAGGTGAAAGGGTGGAGCCAGTACTGCGCACACTGTGCCTCACCTAAAAATTCCTCTGCGCAGGCCTGAAGGGCATATCCACATCCACAACCCACAACACACCAAGTCCTGCAGCGATGGGCAAGGGGCGAAACGGCAGGTGGAAGATGCCACTGGAAGCCGCAGTCTCGATCCTGCATGTAGGCGGTTCAGGGTATTGGTCGCCTGATGCTGACCCGGAGACGAAAGGATCTTTCGGCAGCACCCTGAATGACCAAGCAGCCTTATCTAGGGACAGCACTGCTTGCTCCACATGGAGAGGGGCCTAGAAAAGGTGGCCTAAACAAAGCTCATCTCCCCCACCCCAGTTAGCTAGCCGCGGTCAACGGGCATCCCTACTTGCGGTCAAAAAATAACAACAAAGAAAAGGCATGCACCTGCCTCACAAAGTGTGCAAAGACTTAAGCTTGCGTGTTGGAACATCAAAACCATGCTTGACGCAGTAGACAGTGGTCGCCCTGAACGACACTCTGCTCTAGTTGCCCACGAACTTCTCAGGTTGAATATTGACATAGCAGCTCTCAGTGAGGTCCGTTTCCCTGAGGAAGGTAGTCTTCAAGAACATGGTGCTGGCTATACCCTCTACTGGTCGGGTAAGTCAAAGGCTGAGAGCTGCCTTTCTGGCATTGGCTTCATGGTCAGGAACTCCATTGCCTGCAAACTCAAAAACCTGCCAACAGGTCACTCAGATCGCATCATGTCCATGCGCCTCCCACTTCAAAACAAGCAGCATGCAACACTCTTCAGTGTGTATGCCCCAACTCTTCAAGCAGATCCTGCAGAAAAGAACAAGTTCTATGCTGATCTACGCAACCTCGTACGGAAGACCCCTACAGAGGACAAGGTGATCATCCTTGGCGACTTCAATGCCAGAGTAGGTAAAGACTCGGAAGCCTGGAAAGGAGTACTTGGCAAACACGGCATTGGCAACTGCAATGATAACGGGCGCCTCCTGCTAGAATTCTGCACGGAGCACCAGCTTACCATCACCAACACTATCTTTCAGCAGAAGAACAGCCTGAAGACAACCTGGATGCACCCACGGTCCAAGCACTGGCACCTTATCGACTACATTCTGGTGCGCCAGAGAGACCTTCGAGATGTCTTACACACCCGAGTAATGCCCAGTGCGGAATGTCATACGGATCATCGTCTTGTACGCTGCAATCTCCGTCTTCACTTTAAACCCACACCCAGGAGAGGAGGTATCCCTCGGAGGAAGCTTCAGGTTGGCAGCCTTCAGTCAGCTGAAGTTAAAGCTGCCTTCCAGGCAAAACTCCAGTCAAGAATTGAGGACCCCAGTTGTCCCAAAGACCCTTCTCCAGAAGCACTCTGGGAACACCTAAAAACTACCATCCTGTTGACCTCTGAAGAAGTCCTCGGGTTCTCCACAAGGAAAAACAAGGACTGGTTTGACGAGAACAATCAAGAGATCCAAGAATTACTAGCGAAAAAGAGATCTGCCTACCAAGCGCATCTTGCTCAGCCCTCCTGTCCCGGGAAAAAAGCAATCTTTCGCGCTGCATGTAGCAACCTCCAGCGCAAGCTTCGAGACATTCAGAACGAGTGGTGGACCAAGCTTGCAGAGAGAACCCAGCTGTGTGCAGACACTGGTGATTTAAGAGGGTTCTACGAAGCCCTGAAGGCAGTATATGGCCCATCATATCAGGCTCAGAGTCCCTTGCGTAGTGCAGACGGCCAAGTGCTCCTCACAGACAAGGCATCCATACTGAACCGGTGGTCGGAGTATTTTCAGGCTCTCTTCAGTGCCAACCGCGTAGTTCAAGATTCAGCAATCCACCTCACCCCACTTCAACCAGTGAAAACAGAGTTGGATGAGATCCCCACCCTAGAAGAGACTGTTAGAGCCATCAAGCAACTGAAAAGCGGCAAGGCAGCGGGAGTTGATGGAATCCCACCAGAGATCTGGAAGCATGGGGGTACAGTACTACATAGCACACTTCACAAAGTACTTGTCACCTGCTGGGAACAAGGCAAACTACCACAGGACTTTCGCGATGCAATCATCATCACTCTATACAAGAACAAAGGAGAAAAGTCAGACTGCTCCAACTACCGGGGGATAACCCTGCTCTCCATCGCAGGCAAAATCCTTGCCAGAATACTTCTGAACAGACTGGTGCCCACCATTGCAGAAGAACTCCTCCCAGAGAGTCAATGCGGCTTCAGAGCTAACAGGAGCACCACCGACATGGTATTTGTTCTCAGGCAGCTCCAAGAGAAATGCAGGGAACAGAACAAGGGTCTATATGTGACTTTTGTCGACCTTACCAAAGCTTTCGATACCGTTAGCAGGAAAGGCCTGTGGCAAATCTTGGAACGTTTAGGATGTCCCCCGAGATTCCTCAGCATGATCATCCAGCTACATGAAGACCAGCGAGGCCAAGTCAGACACTGCAACGACCTCTCGGAGCCCTTCCCAATAGGCACAGGTGTAAAGCAAGGCTGCGTTCTCGCGCCAACTCTCTTTACGATCTTCTTTAGCATGATGCTTCAAAGAGCCACAGTAGATCTAGATGATGACGATGGTGTCTATATCTGCTATCGCACTGATGGCAGCCTGTTCAACCTGAGGCGACTAAAGGCTCACTCCAAGACAATGGAAAAACTCATCCGAGAGCTACTGTTTGCTGATGATGCTGCACTCGTCTCCCACTCGGTATCAGCTCTGCAGCATATGACGTCCTGCTTTGCAGAGGCTGCCAAGCTATTCGGCCTAGAAGTTAGTCTGAAGAAGACAGAAGTTCTCCACCAGCCTGCACCCCAGGAAGATTATCACCCTCCCTGCATCACTGTGGGTGAATCAGTACTGAAGACAGTCCAGCAGTTCAGCTACCTGGGGTGCATCATCTCCTCAGATGCCAAGATTGACAAGGAGATCGACAACAGGCTGGCAAAGGCAAACCGTGCATTTGGCCGACTGCACAAAAGAGTATGGAGCAACAAGCATCTGAAAAAAGGCACAAAGATCAATGTTTACAAAGCGGTGGTGTTGACAACCCTCATCTACGGCTCCGAATCGTGGGTTTTATACCGTCATCACCTGCGACTCCTTGAGCACTTTCATCAGCGCTGCCTTCGCACCATCCTCAACATCCACTGGAGTGACTTTGTGACCAACACTGAAGTCCTCAAGAGGGCGGAGGTTACAAGCATCGAAGCACTGCTGTTGAAGACGCAGCTGCGCTGGGCAGGGCATATTTCTAGGATGGAAAACCACCGCCTTCCCAAGATTGCTCTGTATGGCGAACTTTCCACCGGCCATCGAAATAGAGGGGCACCAAAGAAGAGGTACAAGGACTCCTTGAAGAAATCCCTTGGCACCTGTCGCATCAACCATCACCAGTGGTCTGACCTAGCCTCAGATCGCAAAGCATGGAGGCACACCATCCACCAGGCTGTCTCTTCCTTTGAGAACGCACGCATAGCTGGTCTTGAGGACAAAAGGAGATTGAGGAAGAATCGCACTGCTACAGCACCAACCCCAAATCAGACTTTTCCCTGCAGCCACTGTGGCCGGATCTGCCTGTCCCGCATTGGTCTTGTCAGCCACCAGTGAGCCTGCAGCAGACGTGGACTAATGCACCCTTCTTAAATCTTCGTTCGCGAAGTCAAGCCGAGAGAGAGAGAGAGAACGCATTCCAATTGTCAATAGTATTTCAGGAAGAGGGGTAGTTACGTTTATGCCCCCTTCCTTCACTCAGAGTGGCTCACAGTCTCTTTCCCTTCCTCTTCCCATAACAGACAACCTGTAAAGTAGGCAGAGCTAAGAGAACTCTTGAGAGAACGTCTCTGCAAGAACTGTGAACTGATCCAAGGTCACCCAAGCTAGCTGCATGGAGAGGAGTGGGGAATCAAACCTGGTCCTCCAGATTAAAGCCCACCGCTCTTAACTTCTATACCAAACGGGCTCAGTAGTTATTGCAATATCAGGGCAAGCTGGGCTAATGTTATTACTCTGGCAATGCAGCAGTAGACCGAGACAATAATACCTTGCTGAAGTCCAGCAAGGAAGCAGGTCTGAAGTTAGTTTCTAACCTTCCTGTGGTTCAATGTTCACACTTTTAGCCACTAAAGTACAAGGCACTGTTTATTGTGCTTGGTTGCCTATGGGCTTGTAAATGCCGCCTGGATTACAACGGGCACCCTTGGTGCTGTGAAATATATCAACAGAATTAAAAGTTGGTTGGGTGTTTCCAGGTTATTAAAGGCTTTGTGCTTCAGCACCTTTTGTAGCACCTTGTATGTAGATGGCCCTGGAACAAGACAAGACTCTATCACTTCCTTTAAGAGTCTTCTCCTCCTTCAATTCTTCCAGTCCGCCAAGTTCTTCCACATTAGTATCCTTTGTATCCAGAACTGTGAATTTATTTGAAACAGAAACACTAACTATTGTAGAGTTCGTAAGAACAAAAAAAAGCCTGCTATTGTCATCTGCTTACTAACAGGTAGAGTTCAGTCAAGGAGCACTGGTAAAATACCCGGAACTGACCCTCCTAACAAGTGGTCCGAGGGTTAATTGATGAGAGGCATTAGAAAATGAGTTGTACTGGGTGTGGTGGACCTGAGAGAGGAATGCACTTGATTGGAAATCAAATAAGCTATAAAGCGCCATCCCAGAAATTGATACTACAATCAAATGAGATTTGCCTGATAATATATAGATATAGAGAACATATGCCACAGTGGAATAGTAAGTGGCAGGATGTAATGCATTTGAACGATCTTCAGAAAGAAAGCTGTGCCAATGCAGACTCGTTGAGGCTGAAAGCTGTAAGTACTTCAGACCAGACTCAGAATTATGATTACTGTGAAAAGCTGAAGAATATCATCAAAGCCGTTACGACAGAAAGCAAGTTTGAGATGCGAAGATACTTTTTCCAGTTCATGCCTCTGATATTAGAACGATAGTACCTCTTCTCTCAATATCACTGCTTGAATATAAACAGTAGAATGGAAATTAGGATATTATTAAGAGGATTGTGGTAGAAGATTCCCAAACAATAATTGATTTCTTGGGTGGAGGAACTGCAAATACCCAGAAATGAACCTTGACAATTCAGTGCAGGAGGATTTAATTTTTTAAAAAAAATTCAACCCTGCCAGTAACGGATCAGCTAATTTTGTTGTGCCATTTCTGTGCCGCAAGCCTTCTGCTGAATGGTGGTTTTTATCTGCCCTCCTCCGTGGTTTGTTTGTTTTTGAAATGGCGTGTGCTGCCCTGCCTGCTCTGGAGGCCCCACCCCTCGAGCTGCTGTTGCCTTGTGGCTCCCGGGTGCCCCGCCCTGGGTGGCCAGGAGGTCTCAGAATAAGGAGCGGGGGCTGGGTTACCGCACCCTGTTGCCCCTTCAAGCTCTGCTTTCGTCTCTCTCCCTCACAGTGTCTGTCTGAGCGAGACTCTGTTGACACCCAGTGCTGCACCATGGGTCATCACTGACCGCGGCTAGGAACACCGGCCCCCTGTCCCCCTTGGCTGGGTAACTCTACTCCTCCCCTCCGGGTGCTCTGTTGGCCTGCGGAGCCCCAGGGGAGGCTAGGCCATGCTGTGCCCAGGCTTGAGGCCAGGCCCGCCTGTTGGGGAGGCGGCATCCAGCTGGCGCATCTTCGCGGGGCCGTGCTCCTCCCTGGCTCTTCGAGAGCATTGCTGCAGCCGCGATGCTGGCTGGTGCCGGCTCCTTCATGCCCCAGGTGAGTGGGGGCGACCGAGGCTGCAGCATGGTGGTGCCAGAGGGTCCTTTGGTGGGCCCTTTGGTGGTCCAGGTATCCCACTCCGGGGGGCCCTTTGGTGGTCCAGGTATCTCACTCCGGCCCGGGGGGGCATGGGCAGCACCGGCAGCAGACCCGTCGAGGTGCAGCTGGGACATGGCATCTCTGAGCTGGACATTCTCCTCCTTCGGGGCTGTGTTTTCAGCCTGCAGCCTGTAGCTCTGAAGTCCTGGGCATCCCCTTCTTCCTGGGATTCTGCCATTCTTAATGATAATCTCTGGACTGTGGTCTTCTTCACCTCCTGGGCTGTGGTCTCCTCAAGATTTGCTTGTTTGTGCTTCACTTCCTTGTTCAGCTGCCTTCTTGCTTTAGCCAGCTGCGCATCCTCCCTGTTCTTTTCCCTCTCATATAGAAGAAAAGCCCTTAAGTTTGCTATCTCATGCTCTCGCTCCTTCATGATATTCTCATATTTTGTCTTTTGCCCCTTGGCCGGGTCACTCTCCTCCTCCCCTCTGGCACTCCGTCGGTTTCCGGAGCCCCAGCTCCAGTGAACATCATCTACCCAACTGTTACTTACCTCCAGGCATCAGCGTTGGGGGGCCAATCCTTCGTCCTGTTCCTGGCCCACCCCAAACTGTGGATCAGCAACCCACCGAAGCCACAGGTCCTCCGGGGGTTGGTTATCGTCTGCGCTGGGCCCTTCTACAGCATCCTCCTGTTCTGCGAGGTCCTCAGGAGCGAGAGCATGAGATAACAAACTTAAGGGCTTTTCTTCATTTTCCCCTCATAATGAAGGTCACATTCCATGAGGGGGCAATCCCACTTCAGGTGCCCCCACTGTCCACAGATGAAGCAGGGCCCCACGTCACCAGGGGCCCTCCCTGAGGTGAGGGGAATAGGTTCACCTGAGTCCTTGTGGCCCTCTAGGCCCTGGCCCACGGTCCCGGGTGTCAAGGCCTTTCCACACCAAGGTGCCGGGAGGGTGGGGAGAGACCTGATGGGGGTTGGCCGGGCTCAACCCACCCTATTGGGTTCCGTCAGGGCCCTTCCGCCCAAGGGCCTGCCGGCCCCTTGTCCTGGGCCAGATGGTCCCCTTTTAAGTGGTTCTCTCTTTGGGCCAGTCTCACGTCCCTCCGCTGCTTGGAAGTTCTCCCATAGCTCTTGTGCCTCACTTAGGCGGGTGGGCTTCCAGCAGGCCACCCAGTGGCAGGTTTGGGCCGGAAGGACCTGCAGCAACTGTTCAATCACTATGGTTTCCACTATGCGGCATCCATCCTCCATGGTCTGGCGGAGCCAATGGGTAGCAGCATCCTTGAGGGCTGCAATGGCAGCCCGGGGTCGGCCCCCCACTGGGAGCTGCCAGGCCCTGAGGCACTGTTAGTAGGCCTTGGGAGTTACCTCATAGTGATCCAGGGTCTGCTGTGGCTAGGAACACCGCCCCCTGTCCCCCTTGGCCGAGTCACTCTTCTCCTCCCCTCTGGGCGCTCCGTCGGCTTGCGGAGCCCCAGGGGAGGCATGGCCACATCTTTGCGTGGCCACGCTGCTTCCCAGCTCTCCAAGAGTGCTGCTGCAGTTGAGGCGCTGGCTGGTGCCGGCTCCTTCATGCCCCAGGTGAGTGGGGGTGGCCAAGGCTATGGCATGGCGGTGCCAGGGGCTAGGGTTGGTCTGGGGGGCCCGTTGGTGGTCTGGGGGTCCTGTTCCAGCCTGGGTTGGCGTGGGCAGCACCGACGGCAGACCCGGCAAGGCACAGCCAGGACATGGCATCTCTGAGCTGGACATTCTCCTCCTTCAGGGCTGTGTTTTCGGCCTTCAGCCTGTAGATCTGAAGTCCTGGGCATCCCCTTCTTCCTGGGATTCTGCCATTCTTAATGATAATCTCTGGACTGTGGTCTTCTTCACCTCCTGGACTGTGGTCTCCTCAAGAATTCTGCCATTCTTAATGATAATCTCTGGACTGTGCTTCACTTCCTTGTTCAGCTGCCTTCTTGCTTCAGCCAGCTGCTCATCCTCCCTGTTCTTTTCCCTCTCATTTCGAAGAAAAGCTCTTAAGTTTGTTGCGCTCACTTTTATGTGATATTCTCATGTTTTGTCTTTTCATGACCAACAGGGCTGGCCTTTCTCTCATCCCCGTTGCCACCTTGGGAGGGGTGCGCTCTTGGGGTGGCAGATGCCAGGGGGTTCCGGGACTGAGGCAGGATGGCTCGGTTCAGGCAGTGGTCGGCAGCCTGGAAGTTTCCCCAGAGCTCCTGGGCCTCGTTCAGTCGTGTCGGCTTCCAGCACGCCACCCAGTGTCTAGTCTATGGGGGTAAGATCTGCAGGAGCTTCTCTATGACCACCAGCTCCACGATGTGCCGCCCGTCTTCTGTTTTCAGACTCAGCCAGCGTGTCGCCGCGTCTTTGAGAGTGGCTATGGCTGACCGGGGATGGGTTGCCGGGGTTGGCTGCCATGAACGGAAGTTTTTCCTGTGGGCCTCAGGCGTCACCTCCAGGCAGTCAAGCACGGAAGTCTTGAGCTTTCCATAGTTGGCGGCCACCTCCTTCTCCAGGGCCTTCATCGCTGCTTGGGCCTCCCCTGTCAGGTACAGCCCTATTATGAAGGCCCATTGGTCCTGAGGCCATCAAGCGGCTTCTCTCGAAGACCTTTAGGAAGGCCTCCACATCATCCTCCAGCCTGAGTTTTGTGAACGGCGGCCATGGGCTCCAGCCAGCGCTGAATGGGACGCTGCCCCCTGGGTTGGGTTGGGCTGCCAGGGCCTGCTGTAGGTCGTGTAGCTTTGCAGCCTTCGCGGCTTGCTGCTGCTGGGTCACACCTCGGAGCAACTGTGCCTGATGTTCTGCCATCCACTGTCCAAATTGTGTTAAGTCCATCATAAACGGGGCCCTCGGTGGGGTGCGACTTTTGGGCCCAGGGTCCCCTTGGGTCAACGCGGCCCCCACCCTGGACCCAGAGGCGTCTGTGTACAGTGTGAGCAGACGGGAAAAGTCTGGGTTCTGGAGCACTGGTTCTCGGGACAGACTGGTGTGGAGGTGCTCGAAGGCTGCGGCCTGCTCCGTTCCCCACCATAGTACTGCCAGGCTGGCTTTACAGAGACTGTCCGTGAGGTGGGTGGCCATTGTTGTGAAGTTGGGAATAAACTTGCTGTCGTAGCTGACGAAGCCGAGGAAGCGGCGGGCATCCTGGGCATCCCCTTTTTCCTGGGATTCTGCCATTCTTAATGATAATCTCTGTACTGTGAGAAGAGAATTTGTCAACCACCCCAGTTCTTCTTTCTCTCCAATGCATGAGGTCAGCCTTCAGCTGGGAAATATATTGCTGGGATTTCTGTAGATCTTGGTCTAGTCGGCAGGGCAGCTGGCCCAGCTCCTGCTCAGCCCTGCTGCCTCCCTCCTCAGCAGTGGCAGGCTCCTCCCTCTGCAGCCCTCCCTCTTGGCCCCACCCCTTTCTCCAGGCTCGCAGCCGCACCCTGCAGCCTCCCAGGCTGTCAGCTGCTGTGGTGTCGCTCCAGTGAGGGCCCTCGGTGCGGGCTGCGTCCTCGGCCTGGGCGCTGGTAAGTCATCAGGGGGGGGCGCAGCAGGGGGGTTCTGTTGGCGGTGGACGGGGCACAGCTTTCGGGCCTGACTCAGGCGAGGCGGGACAGTCCTGTTCACTCTCTTCCCTCAGCAGATCTGTCAAAATGTCCATTTCTGGTTGGACGCTGATTGGCTGAAACCAGCGCCAAGCATTCTGGGGATTGTAGGTTGTCTCTTTCTACTGAGACACAGGCTCCCTAGGCTTACTAGGCCTCTGTCTCAGCACAGCACAAATCATGACAGATGCATATACGGAAGATTCAAATGAACTATCCATAAACTTTCAACAGATTTTATTACATTTGTCAAGCCCCTCCATTTTTTCTCTAATTGTTGCTCAAGGCCTTCTGTTATTTACTGCTTAGCTGGCCTGGCAATCTGGCATGCTGTTGTTTATTACCCAGGATGGTTCCTGTTGTGTCTGCTGTGGAATGAGAGATGTCACTCTCCCTGGTTCTCAGAGTTCTTATCTGTTCACAGGTCCCTGGTAGAATGCTTTGTAGTATAGAATTATTGTGTTATATTAACCTGGTAACCTTTAGGTTCGAATATTGCTGCCATTTAGTAATGGTTTTGGTTATCCTATATAGTGATTGTGTCGCTCAGGGGTGGCCAGCGGTAGCTCTCCGGATGTTTTTTGCCTACAACTTCCATCAGCCCCAGCCAGCATGGCTGATGGCTAGGGCTGATGGGAGTTGTAGGCAAAAAACATCTGGAGAGCTACCGTTGGCCATCCTTGGTGTGGCTGGAATTTCCCAAGTCTTTTCACTGACCATATCAGTGAAGCAGCATCTGAATTCTAATAAATGCATCTATTTGAAATAACAAAGGATCTCATTCTTAGAATATTGGGGCTTGACATCATCATTAATTAATAAAGGTACATATGATCATATATTAATTAGTATTCCAGCAATTGGTTAATGCTTTGTAAAAAGGGGAGGAGGAAACTATGTGTGTAACTTGTTACATTATGTAGTATGTGCGTTTTGTATGTATGGTAATGTTTCACCGTCATCCAACTTTGTAATTATTTATGGACTTTGCAAAGACTTTGAAATTACATAAACAGTTTTAAAATTAAAAAAAAATAGCTTTAAAAATTTCATGGAGGAGAAAATGGGCACTTTGCTTTTTTAATTAGCTCCTTTAAAATACAATAAGCTGAGGTAAAGTCTCTGTTCTAGTATTCAGCAGGTATAGATTTTCAGTAGCCAGACCTAGATAGCCCAGCCTATCCCAATCTCATCAGAGGTCAGAAGCTAAGCATGGTCATAGCGCCTGAAGAGTAACTGACAAGACGTTTACATGTGTGGAGAGCCAGTTTGGTGTAGTGGTGAAGTGTGTGGACTCTTATCCGGGAGAACTGGGTTTGATTCCCCACTCCTCCACTTGCACCTGCTGGAATGGCCTTGGATCAGCCATAGCTCTGGCAGAGGTTGTCCTTGAAAGGGCAGCTGCTGTGAGAGCCCTCTCCAGCCCCATCCACCTCACAGGGTGTCTGTTGTGGGGGAGGGAGGGAAAGGAGATTGTGAGCTGCTCTGAGACTCTTCAGAGTGGAAGGCGGGATATAAATCCAATATCTTCTTCTTCTTCTAGTTCATATTGTGCACAGGTTCCAGGAGCAATTACTGCTGATTGTACGTGGCTTTGTGCCGCTTGCGGGGAACCAACTGTGCCCTATGAAATTGACCCCTGCGTGTGTAAGCACATTGAATGAGCACTGGTTCCAGAATTATTAAATAATGGTCGGATGAAGGACACCACCGAAACATGCCCTCTACGAGCAGCGTGCCACTTTCAGTTTTTCATATTCTGGAGAAGAATGTCAGCATCCTTCCAGTACTTAGTGTACTGTATATAATTAATTTGTGTGTTAGTGGATTCTCTATCCTTCTCAGTGGTTGTACTTAATGTATGTATTTATATACTATATCCTTAAAAATTCTATACGAAGGCATACATGTATGTGATTGAGTTACTGTGCAGGCCTCTGTAAAATTTATTAATAAGCAATTCATTGGAGCTAGCATTGTTCAGTCATTGTTGCACTGTGTATAATTTTGTATAACACAGTTTCCTCTAGGCTTTCAACCTCACTGTGTTGTTGTTTTTTTCTTATTTGTCAACCCTCCTGGGAATTGGCAATTCTAGGCAGTTGGGTAGATGAAATGGGGCAATTTCACATATGCCATCCTTGTTGGGGATTGTCACTC
The DNA here is from genome assembly GCF_032191835.1 of Heteronotia binoei. Lineage (NCBI taxonomy): Eukaryota > Metazoa > Chordata > Lepidosauria > Squamata > Gekkonidae > Heteronotia > Heteronotia binoei. Next base: position 120,453,277 of record NC_083229.1, on the reverse strand, counting down.
TCTCAAGCACTGTGGGAGAATCCAGTCCCTTGCCTCACTTTCTGGACAGGAGGAAACATAAGAACATAAGAGAAGTCCTGTTGGATAAGGCCAGTGGCCCATCCAGTCCAACATTCTGTGACACATAAGAACATAAGAGAAGTCCTGTTGGATCAGGCCAATGGCCCATCCAGTCCAACACTCTGTGTCACATAAGAACACAAGAGAAGCCATGTTGGATCAGGCCAATGGCCCATCCAGTCCAACACTCTGTGTCACACAGTGGCCAATATATGTGTGTGTGTGTGTATATATACACACACACACACACACATATATATATACTGTGGCTAATAGCCACTGATGGACCTCTGCTCTATATTTTTATCCAATCCCCTCTTGAAGCTGGCTATGCTTGTAGCCGCCACCACCTCCTGTGGCAGTGAATTACACATGTTAATCACCTTTTGGGTGAAGAAGGACTTTCTTTTATAGCACTTGAAGCAACATCGCTTCCTCTCAGGGGAGAAGCGTTCCATGAAAGGTTGCTTGGTTGCCTTTGGGACAATGTCTGTGGAAAGTCATTCCCTCTTCTCAAAGAGGTATCCTGAGGGAGGCTGCCCCCCCCCCACGATGAAAAATCTCTTTGGGCAGCCTCATTTCTCTGAGGAGAAACATTCTGGGAAAGATCGGTGGCTTGCCTCAAGGAAGAAGTACCTTGAGAGAGCTCACTTGCTCTTCAGGAAGAGCTGTTTGGTTGGTTTTGTGTCCTCTTAGGGATGAGGCACTTTGAACACCATTTCCCCTCAGGGATGAGCCTCTTTGGGCAACTGGAGGGGAACCTCCTCAGCTACCGTCGTTTCTGCTCAGGGGTGAGGTGATTCTTGAGACCTTGCTGACTCTTGGGAGTGAGGCAGGCTGCACACTCATTTGATGGTGCTGAGTGCCAGCAGGAGAAGGGTTGTTTTGGGGGGGATCACTGCTTCTCTGGGGTGATGAGCTTCTATCGTAGCCTCAATGAGATGGATGGATCTGGGGCAGCTTACTTGCTGGTTGGCCCATTCTACCTGCAGAGCCTTTCTCATTAAAGCCCATCATCTGAACATTTAAGTAGAGCTTTCCCTGCAAGATTGCATTAGGGACGAAGTTTTAAGAGCAGGAGATGTTTGCCCTTCATCATTGCTAAGCTTCCCAAGAGCACAGCCATGACTTTTTCTTGAATTTCTTTGCTGAGCACTTGCCGAGCAGGATCACAAAGCTATGATGTCATTTTATTGTGTACACCAAATAATAGTGGAGTGACGGTTTAGAACAGGGGTGGGCACTTTGCTACCAACTGGCTGGCAACCCCTTACCACTTTTGCCTAGGGCTTTTCCTACCAGGGCTGTGTTAACTTCCTCCACCTTCCTGGCAGGGATCTCACTTGAAGACATTTCTGCTGCTGCTACATGAAGACGGTGAGATGTCTTGAGACCAAGTCCTATGAGGAAAGGTTGAAGGAACACCAGCATCAGAACCTTGCTTGTAAATGGCTCTGGAACAAGACAAGATTCTTCTCTAACACTTCCTTTAAGAGTCTTCTCCTCCTCCTTCTTTTCTCCAAGTTCTTCCACATTAGTATCCCTTGTATCCAGAACTGCGAATTTATTTGAAACGGAAACACTAACTATTGTAGAGTTTATAGGAACAAAAAAAAAGGTCTGCTATTGTCATCTGCTTACTAGCAGGCAGAGTTCAGTCAAGGAGCACTGGTAAAATACCCTGAACTGACCATCCTAACAAGTGGTCCGAGGGTTAATTGATGAGAGGCATTAGTAAATGAGTTGTACTGGGTATGATAGACCAGAGAGAGGAATGCACTTAATTGGAAATCAAATAAGCTATAAAGAGCCATCCCAGAAATTGATACTACAACCAAATAAGATTTGCCTGATAATATATAGATATAGAGAACATATGCCACAGTGGAATAGTAAGCCACAGGACGTAATGCATTTGAGTGATCTGTAGAAAGAAAGCTGTGCCAATATAGACTTGTTGAGGCTGAAAGCTATAAATACTTCAAACCAGACTCAGAATTATGATTGCTGTTAAGAGCTCGAGAATATCATCGAAGCTGTTGCGACAGAAAGCAAGTTTGAGATGCAAAGGTACTTTTTTCCAGTTCATGCCTCTGATATTAGAACGATAGTCCCTCTTCCCTCTAAATCACTACTTGAATATAAACAGTAGAATGGAAATGCGGATATTAGTAAGCAGATTGTGGTAGAGGATTCCCAAACAAGAATTGATTTCTTGGGTGTGGAGGGACTGCAAATACCCAGAAATGAACCTTGACAATTCAGCGAAGGAGGATTTAATTTTGCAAAACATTCAACCCTGCCAGTAACGGATCATTTCAGAATGGATTCAGGAAGTTTACTATACTACCAGTTAAAACAAAGGCACAGCATTACTTGGCTCTCTACATTTACCCACAAGCTACAAAAACTTGGTATTGAGGTGGACACTCTTTTCTTATGTGACGAATTATATATTTTAAGAACAATCCAACCAAGGTTTATGAATCACGAACACCAAAAAGTGTTCCCCTCACATCCCCCCGTTTGCTCTGCAACCAATCTAGTTATACTCCAAAGACATGAGAAGATACTCCATTATTTTTTTAGTTTAGATTCCCCATTCCGTCGTCGGACTTTTACTCTGGCACGTTTAAATGCCTTCCCAACAACAGTTCTCTTTGGTAGGTTTAGACAGATTCCTCTCCAAAATAGATCATGTCCATGTGCATTAGGAGTCCTTGATTCTATATCCCATATTATTTTAGAATGTCCTTTCCTGGCCTCACAACGTAGACAATTTTTAGCTGAATATCTCCAACACAATGTATTTACTAAAAGAAAAATTCTAACCTACTTTTTAAAAGATGTTAATCCCCACATTACTATATGTGTTGCGAATTTCTTAGTAAAAGCCTATATAATTAAATCTAGGCATACTTCTGTATTTTAATTGCTGGGTGTCTACTCTTGATTAGTATTATTGACTGCCATTTTAATTGATTGCTTTATGTATTGTTCTTACTATGCTTTATGTATTGTTCTTACTATGCTTCAGGCCTTTGTACCTACTTTTGATTGTGAACCATTATTGGTTTTATGCCAATAAAGGCCTGAACTGAACTGAACAAATAAATAATAAACATTGAAGGAGGATTTAATTTTTTAAAAAATTCAACCCTGCCGGTAACGGACCTATATGGTCGAGGACCTGCCTCCCTTAGGGACCGTCTCTCCCCATATGAACCTCAGAGAGCACTGAGGTCAGCCGGGAAAAACCTATTGACCATTCCCGGACCGAAAGAGGTGAAGTTGCAAAGCACCCGTAACCGGGCCTTCTCCTCTATAGCTCCGAGCCTATGGAATCAACTTCCAGAGGAAATGCGGGCCCTGCGGGACCTTGAACAGTTCCGCAGGGCCTGCAAGACCATCCTCTTCCGATCGGCTTTTGCTGAAGAAGAAGGAAATTGTTAAGGAAACCGCCATCACAAAAGCAAACATAGCACTAGCACTTTTATTAATTAATTTTAAAAACTTAATCAGAATTTTAACTAAACTGTTTAAATGTAGTTTTATTCAATTTTGTATAATTAATGTATGAACTATGTTGTTAGCTGCCCTGAGCCTGCTCCGGCGGGGAGGGCGGGATACAAATAAAATTTGTTGTTGTTGTTGGATCAGCTACTTTTGTTGTGCCATTTCTGTGCTGTAAGCCTTCTGCTAAATGGCGGTTTTTTTCACCCTCTTCCGTTGTTCATTTGTTTTTGAAATGGTATCTCTGAGTTGGATGTTCTCCTCCTTCAGGGCTGTGTTTTCGGTCTGCAGCCTGTAGATCTGCACACGGAAGTCCTGGGCTCCCCTTCTTCCCAGGATTCTGCCGCTCTTAAGGATAGTCTCTGGACAGTGATCTTCTTCACCTCTTGGACTGTGGTCTTTTCAAGCATCGCTTGTTCGTACTTCACCTCCTTGCTCAGCTGCCTTCTTGCTTCAGCCAGCTTGTTCTCATACTCCCTCTTCTTTTTCCCCTCATCTCGAAGAAAAGCCCTTAAGGTTGCTATCTCGTGCTCTTGCTCCTTGATGGTTTTCTCATATCTTGTCTTCTGCTGACCAAGAGTTTCCACCTCCTCCTGCCTTGCCTTCTGCAATTGGTCGAGTTTGGACTTCTGCTGCTTGCACCTGTCTTCTACCCACTTCCTTTTGCTCATCTCTTCTTCATTTTTGCACATCAGCCTTGTGACCGCGTTCTTCAGTTCTTCAATTTGAGCAAAGTATTGGTCCTCCATCCCAGTTTGTCTCTCTTTCATATGCAGGAGGTCAGCCTTCAGCATGGAAATGTACTTCTGGGATTTCAGTAGGTCTTCCTCCAGGCATTTCTGTCTTTTGTTGTTTTTCGAAGCATCATTTTTGGCTAAGGTAAGCTTTTCTTCCAATTCTTCTATTTTGGCATTTTTCATCTGTAGAACCAAAAATGGAGAGGCAACATTATATGAGATGACATTTTGACCACTGCATAAAATACAATGCACCATTTACGACAGACAGTGAAAGACATAAACACCACCACCAAAGTCAGTCTGTTTCTACTAGGAAGAAAAAAAGTAATTTGTTTTTTAGTACCAGATTGTTATATTGGACCCAAAAATGTCAGTATTTCCCGATATTCCCAAATCTAAATAACAGCATGATATTCAGATTCGAGAAATATCTAGGAATCCCAGATATATTCAGGTCCATTGGAGTCACTAAGAAGAAGAAGAAGACTGCAGATTTATACCCCGCCCTTCTCTCTGAATCAGAGACTCAGAGCGGCTTACAATCTCCTATATCTTCTCCTCCCATAACAGACACCCTGTGAGGTGGGTGGGGCTGGAGAGGGCTCTCACAGAAGCTGCCCTTTCAAGGACAACCGCTGCCAGAGCTATGGCTGACCCAAGGCCATTCCAGCAGCTGCAAGTGGAGGAGTGGGGAATCAAACCCGGTTCTCCCGGATAAGAGTCCTCCCCCACAACAGACACCCTGTGAGGTGGGTGGGGCTGAGAGGGCTCTTACAGCAGCTGCCCTTTCAAGGACAACCTCTGCCAGAGCTATGGCTGACCCAAGGCCATTCCAGCAGCTGCAAGTGGAGGAGTGGGGAATCAAATCCGGTTCTCCCGGATAAGAGTCCTCCCCCACAACAGACACCCTGTGAGGTGGGTGGTGCTGAGAGGGCTCTTACAGCAGCTGCCCTTTCAAGGACAACTCTGTGAGAGTCATGGCTGACCCAAGGCCATTCCAGCAGCTGCAAGTGGAGGAGTAGGGAATCAAACCCGGTTCTCCCAGATAATAGTCCGCACACTTAACCACTACACCAAACTGGCTCTAACCACTACACCAAACTAAGGACCATTTAAGTCAATGGCAAATTTCCTGGGGTATATTCAGTGATCTTGGGGCCATCTGCAGAGACACCACATTTGTCCCATAGCTGCTGGAGCCTCTCATCAAAAGAACCCCCAAAGTTTCAAAGGGATTGGACCAGGCATTCCAATTCTGTGAGCGCCCAAAGAAGCTGCCCCCATCTTCCTTTGTTTTCAATGGGGAGAAAGAGCAAGGCAGTACAAGCCCAGTTCTCAGACAATCCCTGCAGTAGAAACTAGCAAGCGATTGGGGGAGGGGGGTAATTGTGCAAGACCAGCAGCAAAACCAGTGCAATGTGCCCAGCAGGACCAGTTGCCACAACCCAAGAGGACTACGGTCAAATCTGAGAATCATTGAAGTAGAAACAGAGGGAGGAGGCATTTCTGCAAGGACAGCAGAACCAGTGCAGTAGTGCCCAGCAGCACAACCCAGGGCCAGTGTCGCAGCTGTGCAAACAAACCCAGCAGAACTAACCAATGTCACACCAGAGAACCACAGCACATTTTTTTTAAAGAAGCAAGGGCAATAGAGGCCCAGCAGAACACTCAAAAGTGCAATGCAGGCAAGCACTTTTGCTAGCCCACCTGAATGGAAGCCAGCCCAATACATGTTAACTGGAACCCGATTTCAATAGCTTTACGCACAGACATGAGGTTCACAACTGATTTGTGAACAATATGCTCGTGCTACTCAGATCAAAGGTTTGCTCAATTTTACTATTCTGTCATTGGATCTTATATTTGTACCATTTTACATTCTAAACCACTGCCTACCAGATAATTTTACTATTCTGTCATTGGATCTTAAACCTGTACCATTTTGCATTCTGAGCCATTGCTTACCAGCTATGTGTGGCTCTGCTCACTGTGCCAGACTCCTCGTCTGATGAAGCGTTTTTAGAGCACACAAAAGCTTACGTTCTGAATTAAACTAAGATGGTCTTAAAGGTGCAATTGACTCCTACTTCGTTCTACTTGTGTCTGTATATAAAGCTACTGAAATTGGGTTCCATTAAACAGCCAGACAGCTGAAGAAGAACAGAATTGAAACGTCTTGGAATATCTAGAGGGGGTGTCTTATGAAGGTAAGATCTTTTGAAGCTGGAAACTTAGATACAGAAAGGGGTAGATTACCTTTAAAGTCTCCCTCAGGTCATTCAGCGTTTTGCTCAGGGTCTTGTAATAGTCTTCTGATCTTGTCAGAAGCTCAATGTACTGAGACTGGATCTCTGTCGCCTACAAGGGGGGAGGGGGAGGACAGACACCAAAAGTAGTTTAAACATTTTTAGCTTCCATCGATAGGATTTTTAAGTATTTTATAAGACACTGGTAGCCGCATCTAGACTGATTTGTACATGTCAGTAAATTCAAATGGACTGAAGTCGGTCAGTGTGGTGGTAACAGCACTATGAGAACTGGGTTCAAATTCCACTCTGTTATGCAGCTTGCTCAGTTACGTGGAGATTTGTTTTCTCTCAGCCTATTCTACCTTGCAGGCTTCTTGTGAGGACCGAAAGAGGGCAGGTTAAAATGAGGGCATCAGTTTCTCAGAGGTTTGATTTAAGCATGTAACACACCTATAAACGTAATTTAACCCAGAGCTAACATTGCAATAGACTCTCACATATTGCCCTTCACACCCAGGAGACTTAATGGGTTTAGTACATGGACATCTGCTATTCCAACTTAATTACCCTTCGTTGTTGTTTCAGCCCCGCTAATACAAACTAACAAACACCAGACCCCAACTTGTGACTCTTTTAATCTGCTAAAAATGTTTCCATGACTCTGCATACTAACTCACTGCCCACTTTCTCTATATTTAGGACTGGTTGCCATTCCATACTGTCGTCTGATGAAGTGCACTTCTGGCACACATTCTGAAAAAAACTTTGTTGGTCTTAAAGGTGCAACTTGACTCTTGCTTAGATCATCTACCCTAATTTGTTGTTGTTCAGTCATGCAGTCGAGTCCGACTCTTTGCGACCCCATGGACCAAGTCACACCAGGCCCTCCTGTCTTCCACCATTCTCCGAAGTCTGCTCAAATTCGTGTTAGTCACATCAGTAACACTGTCCAGCCATCTCTTCTTTTGCCGTCCCCTTCTTCTTTTGCCTTCTGTCTTGCCCAGCATCAGGATCTTCTCCAGGGAGTGCTCCCTTCTCATTTGGTGGCCAAAGTATTTGAGTTTCAGCTTCAGCATCTGACCTTCCAGGGAACACTCTGGGTTGTTTTCCCTTAGGACTGACTACACTAATTAACTTTCCAGGAAATCTGCTCAAGATTGTCATCTGAAGAGAAGGTGTACCGGAATCAGGTTCAGCAGGGATCATTTTGTAGAAAAATAGGTGGTGGAGCTCATTAGCATAACTCATTAGCATATGCCACCCCCCCAACCAGCCAAAAGCAACCCGATGCAAGAAAGGGGACCCCTGGGTGAACAAGGCATGCTTGGGCTGACTAGAAATCTAGCCAAGCAGGCTTTGCTCACCTGGGGTTCTCCTGCCCCACCCCTTCAAAAGGCCAGCAAGCCACCTGCCGCCCAAAACCACATAAGAAGTGGAGAAAGGGTGGTGCAGGCTTCTCCAGGGGTTAATGAGGGCTGCTGAGGGCATGGCAAAGCCCCTGGTGGCTGGCTGGCTGCCCGCTCTCCTCATCCAGGGATTGTTATGCAGCTGCACCTCCTATTCAATGGACAAGGGAGGGGGGGAGCAGGAGAAACCCTCAGAAAGGTTCAGGAGCTTTTCTCCTGCGAGTACCTGTTGAATCTGAGACCTGAGGTTCAGAATCAAAATGTTATAATATGATTTGAGGTGTGCAGTTCCTTGACCTTGGGACAGGCTCAGAGTGGAGAATTCTGGGAACATCTCTGCCAGCTGCCACAAGATCCAGGCTAAGTTTCTGTTTTTGCTTTCCGTTCCAGGTGGACTTGGCCAGCGACACAAGCCTTTCCGGCAAAAAGCACAGGGATCTCGGTCCTTGAATCTTTGTGGTGGGCTGCCTGTGACCCTGGACGAGTTGGCCCGGCATATCCAGGACTACTGCAAAATGTAGTTCATTAGACTCCTCCTTATTTTTAAATTTTAAATGGTTGCTTATGTCAGCATAGGCTTGCCAATCCCCAGGTTCCTGCGGGGGTTCTTCTGCTTTCTGGGGGCGGGGGTTCTTCCCGCCCCCAGTCAGCTGGCCGGCGGGGGGGAAGTCTCGCTCCCAAAGCCATTTCCAGAGGCTCCAGTCTCCGATTGGAAAGGCTTCCTCTTGGGATGGGGTGTTTGTGTTACTTGGAAGAAGTTGGCTGCAACTCATGAGTAGAGAGACCAATCCTTCACTTCAGAGTCGCCCGAAACCGGTGTGTGTGTGGGGGGGGGGGGGAGTCTGCTGAGCACTTCATTATTCTCTATGTGGAGATCGATTCTCATAGGGTATAATGGGGAATTGATCTGGAGGTTTCGGGGGCTCTGGGGGAGCTGTTTTTTGTGGTAGAGGCACCAAATTTTCAGTATAGTAGCTAGTGCCTCTCCCCAAAGTACCCCCCAAGTTTCAAAACGATGGACCACGGGGTCCAATTCTATGAGCCCCAAAAGAAGGTGCCGCTATCCTTTATTATTTCCTATGGGAAAACATTTTAAAAGGTGTGTTGTCCCTTTAAATGTGATGGCCAGAACTCCCTTGGAGTTCAATTATGCTTGTCACATCCCCGTTCCTGGCTCCGCCCCCAATGTCTCCTGGCTCCACCCCCAAAGTCCCCAGATATTTCTTGAATTGGACTTGGCAACATTATGTCAGCATATGCTTGCTAGTAAGACTTCAGGCTGGAATCTAATACAAGTGACAGTTCCTGACAGCTTCCCTTAGCATAGGGGTAGGGAACGTTAGCTCTCCAGATGTTTTTTGCCTACAACTCCCATCAGCCCCAGCCATTGGCCATGCTGTCTGGGGCTGATGGGAGTTGTAGGCAAAAAAAACCATCTGGAGAGCCAAGGTTCCCTACCCCTGCCTTAGCAGGTGCAAACCGGTTCTGTCCAGAGGACTTGTGCTTATGCGGAATGACTCAGCACTGTGTGCTGATTGGTGCTTGTATATAGCTATGTGTATATAACTGAGGAGAGCTTGCACAGTGTATCCTCTGCTATCGTATGTATTGTCTGGCGAAGCACTTTGGTCCAGTGTATACCAGGACAACTATAACTCGTAAATCTGTAAATAAATGTATATAGTTAGCACAAGTCAGTGTGCTGTATATTCTTAAGCCTCTCGAACCCAGAGCATACCACGAATACGTCAACAGCTCATTCCACTGCCTTTTTGTAAGCTTCTTTGGATCCCCACGGGAGAGGAAAGCACCATTAAAATACCTAAGTAATAATTAAAAACACCTCCCATACTGACTGTCACTGTTGAACTGTGATCAGCGTTTGTGCTTTTCAGCCCTCAGATTAGCAGGATCTCACAGGAACACAGCTCCAGAACCTTTCTGATGCCCCCCTCTCCACCTACCTTGTCCATTGAATAATAGCTGCAGCTGCATAACAATCCCTGGGTTAGGAGAGTGGAAGCCAGCCGGCCACCAGAGGTTTTGTCATGCCCTCATTAACCCCTGGAGAAGCCCACACCACCCTTTGTCCTTTTCTTATGTTTGGTGTAGTGATTAAGTGTGTGGACTCTTATCTGGGAGAACCGGGTTTTATTCCCCACTCCTCCACTTACAGCTGCTGGAATGGCCTTGGGTCAGCCACAGCTCTCACAGAGCTGTCCTTGAAAGGGCAGCTTCCGGGAGAGCTCTCTCAGCCCCACCCACCTCACAGGGGGTCTGTTGTGGGGGGAGAAGATATGGGAGATTGTAAGCCGCTCTGAGTCTCTGATTCAGAGAGAAAGGTGGGGTATAAATCTGCAATTCTTATGTGATTTTGGGTGGCGGGTGACTTGCTGATCTTTTGACTGTGCGGGGGGGACAGCCAAGGAGAGGCTCAGGTGATAGGGTTGGGGTTTCCCCACCAGGGAGGTTCCCAACCCGCCGCCCCACATTGGGCTGGCGGGGAGAACCTCCCCCAACGTCGCCGGCACGATGACGTCACCTGGAAGTGAGGTCATTGCGCTGGCGATGTCACATGGTGACCGCTATAGGCGTTTCCGGGAAAACTCTATGGTTTTCCCAGACTCTAGCCATTTGGGAGAGGAACTCTATGGTACAACAGGTACCATAGAGTAGAGTCCCCCACCGGAAGTTTAAAGGTACTTGGCAACACTACCAGATGAGTAAGGCCTGCTTAGGCTGGCTGGATCTCTAGCCAGCCCAAGCAGGCCCCACTCGCCCGGGGCTCTCCTTTCTTCCGTCGGTTGCTTTTGGCTGGGGGGTGGTGGTGGCATATGCTAGTGAGTTATGCTAATGAGATGCACCACCTATTTTTCTACAAAACAACCCCTGGTGCTTCTCCAAATGCATCCTGAAGATTTTGAGCCAGCCAGGCTGCCTTATATAGCTTTTCAGATATGCAGTGGACGTCAGTGGGATACCACACGTTAGTGGCTTGGGTGTGCCAGTTAACTAAACGTACTGTGTTGAGAAATGAAAGTGTGGAGGACCAGGACAGGTTCAGGATGAGATAGAGCAAATCTTGCTGAACAAACCGCGGAAGTCAAAGGGAATTGTAAAACTAACTATACCTCGATTACAAATGAGCAGGCTTTTGCAGCCTCAACCAGCTCTTCCACTTTGTCCCGTTTGCTTGTTATTTCATCACGTAAGGTCTGCAAAAAAAAAATAAATACCGTAGTTAAGCATAGTAATAATAGTCATGATAGAAAAAAAGCAAAGGAAGTAAAGAACCAAGAATTAATGTTTAATGTTGTGTCAATATAAGATTAAGTAGATAATAATATGTTCTTCTGTAAACCTTCTTCCAGTAAAGAAGAGGAAGGAAGGAAGGAAGGAAGGAAGGAAGGAAGGAAGGAAGGAAGGAAGGAAGGAAGGAAGGAAAGAAAGAAAGAAAGAAAGAAAGAAAGAAAGAAAGAAAGAAAGAAAGAAAGAAAGAAAGAAAGAAAGAAAGAAAGAAAGAAAGAAAGAAAGAAGGATGGATGGATGGATGGATGAATAGATTCTATCAGAGTTCCAGCAGTCATCATGATGACTACCAGCTCAGGAGGAAGGCAAGTATCTGTCAGGAAGGCAAGTATCTGTCATACCAAGTATCTGGTATGTTTGTGGAAGAGCACCTCATTTCATTGCTCTCTTTTTGTTGAGAACAATGACAATAAATTCATCTATCTATCTCTATCTATTTTGTTCTCTTGCTGACTAGGTTTTATCACAAGTGTGATCCTAACCAGAGTTACACCCTTCTAAGTTACACCCTTCTAAGTTACACCCTTCTAAGTCTGTTGACTTCATTGGATATAGCAAGGATGGAACTCTGTTTAAGATTACACGACCAGTCTCCTAGCTTGTGCCCTTAACTATAACATTGCCCTTGGAAGTGCCTCTATTGGAACTGGGCAAGACCTTGACTGATTCCCAGTTTTTCATTTCCTGATTTCAAGTGTGGGCAATAGTTAGCTGGTTCTCTCTGAAAAACGCTTCTGATTTATTCAAAGCCAAACAATACCTTCTGCTCTTCCCAGTATTGCCTGACCGTGTCCCTGCAGTCTCTGATATTCATGGCTTCCATGGCTTCCTGACGGCACCTGACATCACAAATCCATGAATGGAGACTCTGGTAAAGACTGTGATGCTTTCTGAGTTGCTCCACTGCTCTATCCAAGACCCAAGTTCTGCAAAGCATGCAAACCCCCCAAAAACGTATGAACACATGAAACTGCATTATGTTGATTTAGACCAGGGGTGTCAAACATGTGGCCTGGAGGCCAAATGAGGCCCCCGAGCAACTGGCTCTTGTCTGCTTCCTTCTCTCTCTCTCTTGCTTCCTTTGCATCTCAGCTTGCTTTAAAAGACTTTCTCAACCACATAAAAGCTACAGGGCAAAACCTCTGTTTTCTCCATTGGCTGAGGCTCCTCCTTTGGGGAGGAAGAGCTTGCTTTACCAGGGTCTCTCAACTGCACAGCAGAGGTACTGAGCCAAGCCCCTCTTCCTTCTGATGTCTGAGGCTCCTCCCCGTACTCATCCCCTCATCCTACTCTTACTCCCCATCTTACTCTTAGACAGGGGTCATTTTGTAGAAAAAAAGGTGCCGGAGCTCACTAGCACAACTCATTTGCATATGCCACATTCTCCTGACATCACTGGAAGGTGGACTAAATTATATCAGCTCAGCATCTACCTCAAAATGCCTCTTAAGAATATAAGAACATAAGAGAAGCCATGTTGAATCAGGCCAATGGCCCATCCAGTCCAACACTCTGTCACACAGTGGCAAAAAAAACCCAAGTGACATCGAGAGGTCCACCAGTGGGGCTAGTAGCCCTTCCACTGTGCCCCACCCCAAGCACCAAGAATACAGAGCATCACTACCCCAGACAGAGAGTTCTAACAATACGCTGTGGCTAATAGCCACTGATGGACCTCTGGCTCCATATGCTTATCCATTCCCCTCTTGAAGCTGTCTGTGGTCTTGAATTATAATTGTCAACATAAAACCTTACTCCCATCATACTTTTTAAATTCCTTTCTCCAACGTGGCCACAGTGGCATGATGAAGATTTCCATCTGTCTGCTTGATGTGTTTTGGTAGTTTCCCCATTTTTGTGGGGGAAAATATGAGAAAGTTTGTCAGATCTTACAGTTCAACAAAATTCTCACGGGGGGGTTGAACAAATGGAGCCCAGAAGCCAGGTGTTTTTTTTTGGGGGGGGGCAGGGGGTAAGAAAGAAAGCACAATAAAATGTAGGGGTTCTGGCGCTCCGCTGCTGTGAGCGCCTGCCCAAAATGAGGCCTGCTGAGGACAACCTTTAGAGAACACACAGACCAACCTACCGTTATATCCAGGGCTTTTTGGGTAGAAAAAGTCCAGCAGGATCTCATTTGCCTATTAGGCCCCACCCCCTGATGTCACCATTGTTTTGCGCAGGGCTTTTTAATAGGAAAAGCTCAACCGAAACTCATTTGCATATTAGGCCACACCCCTGACACCAAGCCAGCCAGAACTGTGTTCCTGTCAAGCATGCAATTTCAAAATGACCAGTCCTTGAGTTGAAACAAAGTATGGTTTATTGATAATCCATGTGGCTCAGCCGAGCTAAGTATTGGAACTGATACAAAACAACAGCAGAATGCATACTTAAAGATGGCACATCAAAGGTTCTCTAAACATTACTACAAATTCTAAACAATCCTGCATTCAGGTGTGAAAGTTCACACTGTAGCTTTCTTATCTTCCTTGCCGTTACTCCTCCTGGGTCTCACCCTGGCTGGCCTGGGAAATAGTCCCCGGAGGCCTTATCTTCAAAGAGTGAATTCCTGCATTTGTTAGTAAAAGTGAAAGAGGTGCGAAAGGGGGTTCTGCTACTTTGATGTGCCCAGGCTTTGTTCATGGTTAGTAATATCTCTATAATATGGCAGTTACATTCAGACAGAAATAAACTCTCAAAGAGGAATTAAACAATGCTTGGCATTCCTGTGCCTTCCTGCTCAAAAAAAAGCCCTGGTTATTCCACTCCGTTTTAATACAGCTGATGACCAGCACAAATCTGAGCAGCCAGGTTAAAACGGATAAAAGGAAGTACTTCTTCACCCGAAGGGTGATTAACATGCGGAATTCACTGCCACAGGAGGTGGTGGCGGCCACAAGCACAGCCACCTTCAAGAGGGGTTTAGATAAAAATATGGAGCACAGGTCCATCAGTGGCTATTAGCCACAGTGTGTGTGTATGTACAAAAAATTTTGCCACTGTGTGACACAGAGTGTTGGACTGGATGGGCCATTGGCCTGATCCAACATGGCTTCTCTTATGTTCTTATGTGACACGGAGTGTTGGACTGGATGGGCCATTGGCCTGATCCAACATGGCTTCTCTTATGTTCTTATGTAACACGGAGTGTTGGACTGGATGGGCCACTGGCCTGATCCAACATGGCTTCTCTTATGTTCTTATGCGACACAGAGTGTTGGACTGGATGGGCCATTGGCCTGATCCAACATGGCTTCTCTTATGTTCTTATGCGACACGGAGTGTTGGACTGGATGGGCCATTGGCCTGATCCAACATGGCTTCTCTTATGTTCTTATGCGACACGGAGTGTTGGACTGGATGGGCCATTGGCCTGATCCAACATGTCTTCTCTTATGTTCTTATGTGACACGGAGTGTTGGACTGGATGGGCCATTGGCCTGATCCAACATGGCTTCTCTTATGTTCTTATGTGACACAGAGTGTTGGACTGGATGGGCCACTGGCCTGATCCAACATGGCTTCTCTTATGTTCTTATGTATTTTAGCACCATTTTATATATTTTAACTATTTTAAATAATTTATTTGTGACTGATATATTTAAAACTGTTTATCTTGTTTTATGTGAATCATGGGATCCCCATGTCTGTTAGCCGCCCTGAGCCCGCCTGGCGGGGAGGGCGGGATATAAAAATAAAATATTATTATTATTATTATTATTATGTGACACAGAGTGTTGGACTGGATGGGCCATTGGCCTGATCCAACATGGCTTCTCTTATGTTCTTCTGTGACACAGAGTGTTGGACTGGATGGGCCATTGGCCTGATCCAACATGGCTTCTCTTATGTTCTTATGCGACACAGAGTGTCGGACTGGAGGGGCCACTGGCCTGATCCAACATGGCTTCTCTTATGTTCTTATGTGACACAGAGTGTTGGACTGGATAGGCCATTGGCCTGATCCAACATGGCTTCTCTTATGTTCTTAAATCTAAGTTAACAAAAGCTAAAACACATTCAAGTAACGCTTAAGATCACAATAGGGGAACAGAGTGCATAACATAACAATTAAAATTTAGCTTCAGAACATAATATCTTTGTGATTGAAAAATGCTATTGAAAAAAGCTTTGCCCATGGGCCTGTAAACCTGTGACTAGGGTTGCCAATCCCCAGGTGGGGGAAGGGGATCCCTTGGTTTGGAGGCTCTCCCCCCGCTTTAGGGTCGTCAGAAAGCGGGGGGAGGGGAGGTAAATGTCTGCTGGGAACTCTGTTATTCCCCATGGAGATTTATTCCCACAGAAAATCATGGAGAATTGATCTGTGGGTATCTGGGGCTCTGGGGGGGGCTGTTTTTGGGGGTAGAGGCACCAAATTTTCAGTATAACATCCAGTATCTCTTCCCAAAATACTCCCCAGGTTTCAAAAGGTTTGGGCCAGGGGGTCCAATTCTTTGATCCCCACAAAAAGGTGCCCCTATCCTTCATTATTTCCTATGGAAGGAAGGCATTTAAAAAGATGTGCGATCCCTTTAAATGTGATGGCCAGAACTCCCTTTGGAGTTCAGTGGTGCTTGTCACACCCTTTCTCCTGACTCCACCCCCAAAGTCCCCAGATATTTCTTGAATTGGACTTGGCAACCCTATCTGTGACTGACCTGTCATCTAGCAGCTTTTCTACCCATCTCCAGCTCCTTGTCAGTTGTCCGGCTCTTTCACGCAACTTCCCAGGATCCAAGTTGAGGAAGGCTGGTGCCTGGGGAGACTCGGAGAAAATCTGCAGGATCTTCTGCAGCCCCGTTTCCATGCTGCCAAGCAGTGATTGTTTCACGCTAAAGTCTGCTTTCATTTTCTGGAAAAACAACAATAACAAAACGAGTAATTTTTTAAAAAATAATTAAACCAGTTTCTGGGAATCTGCAGACAGCAGCAACACACAGAAGGTTGTATTGTAGGCAATCAAGTCTATCTATGCAGTACATTTACAAAAATATAAACAGGATTTTTATCTCCATAGAAAACCAGATTTACTCCTTAATTTTTGTAACTCACATTACGGACCAGTTTACATTACAAATAGGAACAGGGGTGGAATTCTAGCGGGAAGAAGATGAAGAAGACATTGGATTTATGTTCTGCCCTCCACTCAGAGTGACTCACAATCTCCTTTATCTTCCTCCCCCACAAGAGACACCCTGTGAGGTGGGTGGGGCTGAGAGGAATCTCACAAGGACAACCTCTGCCAGAGCTATGGCTGACCCAAGGCCATTCCAGCAGGTGCAAGTGGAGGAGTGCGGAATCAAACCCGGTTCTCTCAGATAAGTCTGTACACATAACCACTACACCAAACTGGCTCTTACAAAAAAGAGCCTTGTAAGCTCTTGGAGGATTGACTACATCAGGGGTGTGTGGCCTAACATGCAAAGGTGCTCCTGCTAGAATTCCACCCCTGAATAGAAACATTACGGTTTCCTTGAATATCTTATACTTGAAAGCTGTGTGTGCAAATGACTGATACTTTTGCTAAGTTAATAAAAACAATTGAAGACCATTGAAACAAGACAGCAAAAGACAGCGTAACTGTTAAAGTAGGTGACACATTTGTTTTTGTTTGGATTCATTTTTTGCTTTGAGGTTTGCACTCACTTTCAGCTTGGCCAGGTACGCTTTCACTTTTTCCAGATCCAGTGAAAGAACATCCTCTCCCATGAGATTGGCTTGAGTCGTGTGGATCACATCTGTGATCTGGAGAATACTCTTCAGCAATGTCCTCAGAGTCCTCAAGCTGTAGCAAACAGTTCCATTTGAAATTACCATCAACATTTAATAAATTAAAGGAATCACAAAAAGTTATGATATAGACAAAATCCAAACTCGGGGTATGTGTGTGTGTGTGTGTGTGTGTGTAAATGAGTTCACTTTTCCCAGCGACCCAATAAAAATAGTTAACAGCAATGTTCCCTCTAAGCTGAGTTAGGGTGAGCTAGCTCACAGTTCGTTATCCTCCAGCTCACAAATTTTTGTCTTAGCTCAGGAAGGATGACCGCAGAGCACAATAATTTATGCAGTAGCTCACAAGTTTAATGCTGGTAGCTCACAAAGTAGAATTTTTGCTCACAAGACTCTGCAGCTTAGAGGGAACATTGGTCAACAGTGCAAATCGTTGCTCCTGCCTAAGCCAATGGATTTCCACAGAAAACAATGAGATTTAACTCTGTTAATTAATCCTATTAGCTTCAGAAGAACTTCTGTACCCGGAATTCTGAGATAGGGTGGGGTTAGGGTTAGGGTTAGGGTTGCAGGAGGATGCAAGCACAAAATATCTGGGCATAAGGTTATGCATAACTCTAATAGTAACTCTCCGATATGGCATACAGAAGCACTGTTTAACAGGATGGCTTTCGAAATGAATGCATTGTTTAAAAATGTTTTCTTGCTTGCATATAGCTCACATTTAGTCATGCAGTGAAGATCCTTGTGCTGTCCAAAGCAATATTTTTTTAAAAAAAAAAAAACCACACAGCAAAGCAGATCTCCAACAGTCAGAAGTCCTGCTTGTCAAAAGCCTCATCTGGCTCCACCCACTTTTTAAAAAATTCGGTGGCCCTCAGGAAAGATGCCACAGGGCACTGTACACCTATGGGGACCCCTGGTATAGACTGCATGGATCTGGATATTATAACAGTATTATAAAAAAGTTTTGATTACCAAAGCAAATGTCTGGAATATGGATAACTGATACAGATACCACAGAATAGTTTGTCCGCTTCCTTACCTGTCCAAATAACCAGCGGAGACCCTGTTGATATTTTCAAGTTTCTGAAACAAAACACTGATTTCTGACAGGAAATAGATATAGTTTTCAGTGCCTTTAAGGTTACGAAGGCAATCCTTTCGCCAGTTTAGGGCATCGGCGATGGACTTGTACTGATTTTGTATGTCCTAAGAAAAGAAAGACAGATTTCCAGTTAACTGTGATAACATTATGATCAGATGAATAATCTGCCTCTGATCTCCTTATTTGTTTGTTAATGGATTTATAAGCTACTTTCCCTGATCGACTGCCTTACCTCCCTGGGGGTGGGTGAAGAAGAAGACCGCAGATTTATACCCCGTCCTTCTCTCTGAATCAGAGTCTCAGAGCGGCTTACAGTCTCCTTTATCTTCTTCGCCCACAACAGACACCCTGTGAGGTGGGTGGGGCTGAGAGGACTCTCATGGCAGCTGCCCTTTCAAGGACAACCTCTGCCAGAGCTATGGCTGACCCAAGGCCGTTCCAGCAGGTGCAAGTGGAGGAGTGGGGAATCAAACCCGGTTCTCCCAGATAAGAGTCCACGCACTTAACCACTACACCAGACTGGCTCTCTGATTGCCCTGATTGACCGTCACCTTGCCTCCCTGGGGGTGAGGGCAGGCACCACCTAGAGTTGCAGGGCTTACTTTGTAGCAGGAGCTCCTTTAGACAACTCCTTTGCATATTAGACAACAGCCCCCTGATGTCTGATGAAGTGTGCTTCTAGCACACGAAAGCTTACATTCTGAATAAAACTTTGTTGGTCTTAAAGGTGCAACTGGACTCCTGCTTTGTTCAGCTGTAGACTCTGTAAAGAGCTTCGTGTTTGTGGTTGTATTCCACGCTATCTTTGGATAAACAAGCAGGGGTGGAATTCTAGCAGGAGCTCCTTTGCATGTTAGGCCACACCTTCCTAATGTAGCCAATCCTCCAAGAGCTTACAAAAAAGGGCTACAGCAGGGGTGTGTGGCCTAATAGGCAAAGGAGCTCCTGCTAGAATTCCACCCCTGTAAACAAGTGTCCATGGTAGCATGGTCAGTAGGGTTGCCAATCCCCAGGTGGGGGCAGGGGATCCCCCGGTTTGGAGGCCCTCCCCCCACTTCAGGATCATCAGAAAGCGGGGGGAGGGGAGGGAAATGTCTGCTGGGAACTCTATTATTCCCTATGGAGATTTATTCCCATAGAAAATCATGGAGAATTGATCCATAGGTATCTAGAGTTCTGGGGGGGCTGTTTTTTGGGGTAGAGGCACCAAATTTTCAGAATAGCATCTAGTGCCTCTCCCCAAAATACCCCCCAAGTTTCAAAACGATTGGACCAGGGGGTCCAATTCTATGAGCCCCAAAAGAAGGTGCCCTTATCCTTCATTATTTCCTATGGAAGGAAGGAATTGAAAAGGTGTGCCGTCCCTTTAAATGTGATGGCCAGAACTCCCTTGGAGTTCAATTATGCTTGTCACAGCCTTGTTCCTGGCTCTGCCCCAATGTCTCCTGGCTCCACCCCCAAAGTCCCCAGATATTTCTTGAATTGGACTTGGCAACCCTAATGGTCAGTGTTTTTTTTTTTCCACTTGCGCCACGTGCACCAGCTGGCTCCTTATTTGCTTGTGTCAGTTATTGCCTTATTGATCCATGCAATGGTCACCCCCAGACTGGACTACTGCAATTCACTCTATGTAGGGATACCTCTGAATACCTTTCAGAAACTGCAGGTGGTAGAGACAGCAGCAGCCAGGTTGCTGCCTGGAACATCGCAGTCAGCTCATGTTACTCCAATTCTGCGGCAGCTGAATTGGCTATATCCAGGCCTTGAATTCAGCAGGAGCTCACAGGAGCACAGCTCCTGAAACTTTCTTATGGCCCCTCCCCCCATCTACCTACCTTGTCCACTGAATAGTAGGTGCAGCTGCATAACAATCCCTGGATTAGGAGAACGGGCAGCCAGCCAGCCACCAGGGGCTTTGCCACACCCCCAGCAGCCCTCATTAACCCTTGGAGAAGCCCATACCACCCTTTCTCCACTTCTTATGTGATTTGGGGTGGTGGGATGCTTATTGGCCTTTTGACTGGGGCAGCCAAGGAGAGCCCCAGAAGAACAAGGCCTGCTTGAAATGGATGGATCTCTAGCCAGCCCAAGCAGGCCTCGCTTGCCTGGGGCTCTCCTTTCTTGTGTCAGGTTGCTTTTAGCTGGGGGGATATGCTAATGAGTTATGCTAATGAGCTCCAACACCTATTTTTCTATAAAATGACCCCTGGCTATATCTGTCCTCGGACGAAAGAGAGTTTACAGAACATATACAAAAGTAAATCTTGTTTCAGAAAACGAATTACTAAAAGACACCTGGGCACCAGCTCGTGTAACTCGGAGCCGGGGGCGGGGAGTGGCCCAATGGTATTGGGGCGAAGCTATGAGGTCGTGATTAGTTAGCCAATTAAAAATTAATTGTACCACCCTGGACATGCTATCAGACTGTATATAAATTCTTGTAACGGATCTGATTCTTTGAGAGAAACACTGATAAACACTTTGGAACAGAGAGATCTGTGTGTGCACACGTTTGTCTCCTGGTTTATCGATAAGCCATGGACCTGCCGTCGGAATCACAGTGTGAGCACGTGGTTCTCTCATAGACGGGCAGAGGGGACACAAGCCCAAGTTTGTATATATCAGTTGCCCTGGCTGCCGATTAGTCTTCAGATTCAAGTCAAAGTGTTTGCATTTACCTTCAAAGCCCTTAATGTCTTGGGACCCTCCTATCCACGGGACTGCCTCTCTCGTCACAACCACCCCTGCCCATCCTTCAGTCCTCCTCTAGGGCAGGGGAGTCAAACTCATCTGATATGAGGGCCGGATCTGATCTAAATGAGACCTTGTTGGGCCGGGCCAGGCCATGTTGGGCCGGGCCATGGGTATACCTATTTAAGATTAGGTAGCAGAGATAGAAATTTTTTAAAGGGCACAGACAAACACGACTTTAAAAAAAACAAACTTAAAACATTAGCACTTGGTGGCCCTTAAGGTGCTTTCTTTGTATTTCTCCCAGGGGATTCAGGGAACTGGGCAAAAGAAGCTATGGCTCTTTCCTTCCCTCCCCAGGGGACCAGGAGGGGGAGGAACTTCAACTAATTGAGAAAATTGAAGTTGCTGAAGGAAGCAAGAGAGAGGGAGAAAGAAGCAGACAAACAGCCAGTCGCTCGGGGGCCGGATAGGAGCCCTCCGGGGGCCTGATTTGGCCCCCGGGCCACATGTTGGACACTCCTGCTCTAGGGGCCTCTTGCAGGTACCTGGCCCCAGGATGGCTTGGTTAGCTGGCACCAAGGGAAGGGCCTTCTCAGTTGTGGCCCCTACCCTGTGGAATGCACTCTCAGATTACATCCATGCCCTGCTGGACTTGTTTAGTTTCTGCAGGGCATGCAAGGCCAAATTGCTTAGTTTTGCCTTTGTAAGATAATCCATATGTCTGGGCTTCTTTCATCAGTGGTATGGTGCTAGCCATATATTCTAGTAGTTATTAGTAGTAAAATATTAACATTAAAATTTATATTTGTTACTTGTTTTTTTATCTTTATATGATTTTAATATGATTTTAATGTTGCAATTGGATGGACAGCAACAAAAAAACCCCTGAATAAATAAATAAATAAATGAATAAACTTTCCCATTTCAATTTTATTACGGTCAATTGACCAGCAATAACAATATACAAAATCTCGTAGTCACAGACCACAATTTCTGACTACATAAAAACATTCTCATATTCAAATCCTACTAATACTAAATCTAAAGAATAACACTTTTTACCATCTCTACTTTGTTAAAATGCTTATTTATGACTAAAAACCATTATTTTGCTACTGCCTGAGTTACAGACTTAATATCTTCCAATGGCTATTTCAGCAGCACAACATCTGCAAATTTCAGGTAATTATCCAAAGGTTTAAATTTAGAAAGTAATGGAAATATTAACTGTTGTCTCTCTCTGGAATAAAGCTTACAATGTAAAAGAATATGAGTAACAGTTTCAACTTCCTTTTCTGAGCATACACAGCATTGGGTCTACAGTAAGCACCCATTTCCAAGTGGCTGCCCCCACTGTAGGAGGATGCTTGGCTTGGGACTTCCCAACCTTTTGAAATCATCCACCATGGCAGCCATTTTGTGATTAGTCCTGCACCTTCCATGGCAGCCATTTTGTGATTAGTCCTGCACCTTCCATGGCAGCCGTTTTGTGATTAGTCCTGCACCTTCCATGGCAGCCGTTTTGTGATTAGTCCTGCACCTTCCAAGGCAGCCATTTTGTGATGGTGCCAACTGCCCTTTCTCAAAATTCCACAGACTCATCAAGGGTGGGGGTGGTCCCCCTCTCATCTAGGCTCACGGACAGCACATGATGCCTGTTGACTGCAAAACCGGTTTACCTCAAATTCCTGGATTCTGACTGACAAACGGTAAAAGTCTCCTTGATCCGGGTGACATGAGGCCTTCTGTACCACCTGGGCTTCACAGTCTTCTATTTGCCGCTGAAGTGTTGGAAGTTCCCTAAGCAGCCAGGCCTCTTGTTTCTCTTGGTCCTGGTTCCTATCGTTCACTTGACCTTGGTCGACAGAACCTAAATGAATTATTTCAGTGACAACCAGAAAAAATCTATTAGAAGACAACCCATGGGTTAGCTTCCACAGAAAAGCCCCATAGAGAGGGGAGAAGAAGGGCATCATGGTCAATCATGAACTTTTGGCACCAAACTAGGAACAACTGGGACGCTCCTTAAGTGCAGTAAAAGAAGTCTTCCTTCATCCCATCTTCCCGCCCACCTGGCAAACAAAAAGCAGTTGTGGGGTGTCTGTTGTGGGAGAAGAAGATAAAGGAGATTGTGAGCCGCTCTGCGTCTCTGTTTCAGAGAGAGGGGCGGGGTATAAATCTGCAGTCTCCTTCGTTTTCCTCTCCTCCTCCCTCGGCTGCAGATTTATACCCCGCCCTTCTCTGAATCAGAGCCAGTTTGGTGTAGTGGTTAAGTGTGCGGACTCTTACTTGGGAGAACCGGGTTTGATTCCCCACTCCTCCACTTGCACCTGCTGGAATGGCCTTGGGTCAGCCAGAGCTCTGGCAGAGGTTTAAAAGAACAGTGAAAGGGGTTGGGCTAGCCTATGCCATGCTTTGTGTTATGAAAAGGCAGGTATCAGGGTTTTTTGGGTAGAAAAAGCCTGACAGGAACTCCTTTGCATATTAGGCCACACCCAGTGATGCCACCATTGTTTCACACAGGGTTTTTTTTGTAGAAAGAGCCCGGCAGGAGCTCATTTGCATATTAGGCCACACCCCCTGATGCCAAGCCAACCAGAACTGTGTTCCTGTATGTTCCTGCTAAAAAAACAAAAAAAGCCGTGGCAGGTACTATAGACGAAGATGCTCCCTGCTTCATCTAGGAATTAAATATTCCACCAAATTTGACCTGCCTCATAACTTAAACATGTTGACAGGTCAAAAACTGAGGCAGTCATACATGATCACAACTGGAATGCATTCCCAACAGCCCAGATTTTCTCAAGCTATCTCTGGACCAGTGCTGTTGTGACAGGACTCATACTGAGAGATTAAGACCACTCCTGAGCAGCCTCTGTTGAAACTTCACTGTAGACATGGCAAAATTTTGTTTTACTGCGCTTTTAAACTCTTAAAAATTTTATGGCGTATGCCTTATGGGCTCTTAAACCTCAATAAATCGAAACTGGAGATACTGTAACTATCCTATTTCCTGCAGAAGCACCAAGTTCTTCTTTGACAGCAGGCTGAGCAGCTCAATACGCAACCCACCAAGCCAAAGTTAGCCTCAGGCAGTCCAACAGGTGTAGGTTCCAAGAAATGCCGCATAATGGCTCCTCTCCGTTTCTGCTATCCTAAGCAGAAAGTATAAACAGGAGGTTTAACACGCACACACACACACACCTGCCTGCCCCCAGCGGGAGCTGTGCTTGGCTTTGCGGTCACACACTGTGCATTCTTGCAGCACAAAGCACAAAAACAGCTCATTTACTGGCATCCCCACAGAGGAAGAAACCTACCTCGTTGAGTTTGCGGTGGTGGGCAAGAATGCTGGTTGCTGGAGATGGTGGTGTTTGCGGTGGTAGGTGAGGAGGGCCCAGCAGCTAGGCATTGCTGAACTGAGACGTTCCCCTTTTCTTCATCCCCAGACCTCACCGTGCCTCGGCTGTGCCCGAGGAATTCTCGATAATGGAGCTCCAGGTCGCTCATTGCCCTTGGAACATATTCTCTGCACATTGACTTCAGTTGAAACAAAGGGGGAGAAACCATTTTTTAAGAAAAGCCACTGGGATGGATCGACAATCATCCATTAAGTAGAGGAAAAGTCTGTGAATGACCTTACTGGCAGAGTTCCCTCTATGGTGAGGTAGTGTGAGCTAGCTCACAGTTTTTTGGCCTCCGGCTCGTACATCCTTGTCTTAGCTCCAGAAAAATGGCCCCAGAGCAAACTAATTTATGCAGCAGCTCACAGCTTTTATGTCAGTAGCTCACGAAGTAGGATTTTTGTTCACAAGACTCCACAGCTTAGAGGGAGTATTGCTTACCGGTCCACCCAAATTCCCAAAACAAGAACAAAATCCAAGTAACGTCTTGTGAGAATTTGGGATTTGGGTCCTAAAAAATTGCATTCTTATGCTTTATATACTATGAATGTATCAGACCAACTTTAAGTGAACCAAACTCCTGAAATGCTTTTCAGCTCTCTGACCTCTCAAAAGTTGTGTGTAATTCTCTGTTCCCAGGAAATGATAAGGTATGACATCGAAGGGTAATAAAACAGTAACATTGAGGCCTCTGAAATGCATAGGCTTCCCAATCCCCAGGTCCCAGTGGGGGATCCCCCAGTTTTACAGACTTCCCCCCTCCCCCAGCCAGCTGGCCCCCGGGGGAAGCCCCGCCCCCACAGCCATTATGCACCTCCAGGAACAATTCCCATAAGGAATGATGGGGAATTGATCTGCGGGTATCGGGGGCTCTGGGGAGGCTGTTTTTTGAGGTAGAGGCGCCAAATTTTCAGTATAGCATCTAGTGCCTCTCCCCAAAATACCCCCTAAGTTTCAAAAGGATTGGACCAGGAGGTTCAATTCTACGAGCCCCAAAAGAAGGTGCCCCTATCCATTATTTCCTATGGAAGGAAGGCATTTTAAAAGGTGTGCTGTCCCTTTAAATGTGATGGCCAGAACTCCCTTGGAGTTCAATTCTGCTTATTACACCCTTGCTCCTGGCTCCGCCCCCAAAGTCTCCTGGCTCCACCCCCAAAGTCCCCAGATATTTCTTGAATTGGACTTGGCAACCCTAGAAATGCAAGAATTTAAAATATTTATGTTAGCAAATGGTCTGAACCTGTAAACATGTAAATAACTGAAGGAATGGGAAAAAGTGGTTCGTCAGGATGGATCTGTTGTTACCAAAGCAAGCAATGGCCAGCAGAATTTATACATGTCACAGGGCCTTCAGAGCCTTTGATGTCTTCGATGTTCATCCTATATAAGCTGTGCTTTTCAGAGAATCAGGACCGCTTGGTCAGACAAGCAGAGAGGGTTACTCTATCTCCTGCTGTCTGTCCACGGTCCGAGAATTCTTGTGTGTGTGTGTGGGATTTCTGTTACTTTGTTTCTTCCTTTATTGTTAGTATAGCTTTGATAGGAGGGCTACCATATAAGCGTTTCGTTGAATCGGCTGGGCACCAGAGGGCTGCCCAACCCGAAATTCTGTCCTGTGTTAAAGGTTAACTATTCCCATAATAAAGTTTAAGTTTGCATTGTTGCATGAGTTTAGTATTGCTTGGTGTAGCAGTTTGGTGTAGTGGTTAAGTGCGCGGACTCTTATCTGGGAGAACCAGGTATGATTCCCCACTCCTCCACTTGCACCTGCTAGCAGGGCCTTGGGTCAGCCATAGCTCTGGCAGAGGTTGTCCTTGAAAGGGCAGCTGCTGTGAGAGCCCTCTCCAGCCCCACCCACCTCACAGGGTGTCTGTTGTGGGGGAGGAAGGGAAAGGAGATTGTGAGCCGCTCTGAGACTCTTCGGAGTGGGGGGCAGGATATAAATCCAATATCTTCATCTACCTCACAGGGTGTCTGTTGTGGGGGAGGAAGGGAAAGGAGATTGTGAGCCGCTCTGAGACTCTTCGGAGTGGAGGGCGGGATATAAATCCAATATCTTCTTCTTCTTCTTGTTTCACGTTTAGCTAGCCTTAGATAGTATAAAAGCACCAGTGTGACTGCCTAAGTCTGGATAAGGGGCCGTTTTAGAGACAAAGGACAGAGACCGAGACTGGTGGAGAGTTGCCAGCATTGGAGACTCCGCCCACATAACGCTTTTCTTAAGGACCAACCAAATGGACACAAAACATTGTGCAGACTTCGGACTTCACAAGCCTGAGGGAGACTTCTGCGGAGCTGAGAAGTTTGCCCAATGTTTTGGGTTGCTTTGGCAGCCCTAATAAAAGGTGTAAGATGTGGATTTTGTTCACATCTTTGAACGATCATAGCCAGGGAATACAGTCCTTCAAACGAGCAAAGTGATAGGACATTGTCGTTGAATGACCATTATTTATTTATACCCTGCCTGGGCTTTTTTTTGTAGCAGCCGAAACTCCTACCATACCCCTCTGATGTAGCCAATCCTCCTAGAGCTTACAGTAGGCCCTGTACTAAGAGCCCTGTAGGCTCCTGGAAGATTGGCTACATCTGGGGTGTGTGGCCTAACATGCAAAGGAGTTAGGCTTGCCAATCCCCAGGTGCCAGCGGGAGTTCTTCCACTTTCCTAGGCTCCTTCCCGCCCCCAGTAAGCTGGCCGGCGGGGGGAAGACCCTCCTCCAGAGGGCCCTGTGCCTTTCCACCTCCGGAGGCTTCAGTCTCCAATTGAAAGGCTTCCTCTTGGGATGGGGTGTCTGTGTTGCTCTGAAGAAGTTGGCAGCAACTCGTGAGTAGAGAGGTCAATCCCTCGCTTCAGAGTCACCAGAAACGGGGGGGGGGAGGGGAGGAGGGAAACGTCTGCTGAGCACTTCATTATTCCCTATGTAGAGATCGATTCTCATAGGGTATAATGGGGAATTGATCTGGAGGTTTCGGGGGCTCTGGGGGAGCTGTTTTTTGAGGTAGAGGCACCAAATTTTCAGTATAGTATCTAGTGCCTCTCCCCAAAATACCCCCCAAGTTTCAAAACGATTGGACCAGGGGGTCCAATTCTATGAGCCCCAAAAGAAGGTGCCCCTATCCTTCATTATTTCCTATGGAAGGAAGACATTTAAAAAGGTGTGCCGTCCCTTTAAATGTGGTGTCCAGAACTCCCTTTGGAGTTCAATTATGCTTGTCACAGCCTTGATCTTGGCTCCACCCCCAATGTCTCCTGGCTCCACCCCCAAAGTCCCCAGATATTTCTTGAATTGGACTTGGCAACCCTAAAAGGAGTTCCTGCTACAAAAAATGCCCAGTATCCTACCCTACCTCCAAAATGGCCTCAGGACAGCTTACAACATAAAACCATCAACAATAAGAACAATAAAATAATAGATGGCAACAACAGATGATGAACTAAACCCATACCTCCTGTCAGGCAGGAATAATTATTCCAGGAAACTCCTGTGTGCAAGTAATATCCATGGAGAGCCAGTTTGGTGTCATGGTTAAGTGCAGACTCCTATCTGGGAGAACCGGGTTTGATTCCCCACTCCCTCACTTGCAGCTGCTGGAATGGCCTTGCTCTCTAAGCTCTCGCAGAGCTGTCCTTGAAAGGACAGCTTCTGGGAAGCTCTCTCAGCCCCATCTACCTCGGAGTTGGAGCCTCAGAGATCAACAGTCTTCCATTAGGGGCTAAAAAGGTAAAGGTAGTCCCCTGTGCAAGCACCAGTCGTTTTCAACGCGGGGGTGACGTTGCTTTCACAACAGATTCAAAATGTCTCTGCATTTTGAATCTGACAAAGGGTAACCCCTAATGGTGGAAGAATGTTGATCTCTGAGG
Organism: Heteronotia binoei; assembly: GCF_032191835.1. Classification (NCBI taxonomy): domain Eukaryota; kingdom Metazoa; phylum Chordata; class Lepidosauria; order Squamata; family Gekkonidae; genus Heteronotia; species Heteronotia binoei. The sequence continues at coordinate 120,425,205 of NC_083229.1, read as the reverse complement.
CTTCAACTACAGCTGTCTATACAGCAATGGTAAAAACTGGAGAGTGTCTAAATATAAATCTGAAGGAAATACTGGGCATTCCATTATTGAATTCAAGGCTTTACCTAGTGTACTGCAGCCTGAAGAAGGCGAATGAAATGGAGAGCTACCAAGGCAATCCATCGCCGCCGCTGCTGCTGTAACATCAGCCCTCTATTGTAATTTTGCCGATGTTGTTAAAATCTGGCATCTAGCGTGTAGTGATTTTTCAGCAATAATATTGATAATGGATTGTTTGTTTCAGAATACAGAGCAGCGAGCAAGACTTTTATGTCAACAGTCGTTAATTTTTATACAGTTTCCCCCTTTTGTTATAACATCACTTTTCTGTATAGCCATCTTTTCCTGTATAACCACCAGGAGGCTGGCGACCCTAAGGCTGACTGTCAGCTCACCACCATCGATACTCTATTTACCTGAAAGAAAAATTGTATCTTTTCCCCTACGATTGCTATTCAGAAAAATAGGTGGCATTCTTAAATTCGGGCACAATTTACAGCTACACAGGGGTCGTTTTGTAGAAAAACAGGTGGTGGAGCTCATCCAGGGATTGTTATGCAGCTGCACCTAGTACTATTCAATGGACAAGGAGGTGGGACTCTCAGAAGGAGGAGGCAGAACTCTCAGAAAGGTTCAGGAGCGGCGCTTCTGTGAGCTCCCACGGAATCCGAGGCCTGCAGCTACGTACAGTAATCAAAAAGCTTGTTATAATATAACCTTTTCAAAACAGGGGTAATCGTCCCTTTAGATAAACACACCCAGGGCTTTTTTGGTAGCAAGAACTCCTTTGCATATTAGGCCACGCCCCTCCAATGGCTGCCCTGAGCCTGCTTTGGAAGGGAGGGAGGGATATAAATCCAATAAACCTAAACCTCTTATGTAGCCAAGAGCGGCCCAGTGGCGCAGAGCGGTAAAGCAGCAGTACTGCAGTACTGTGGTCTGAACTCTCTGCTCATGACCTGAGTTCTATCCCTGCGAAAGCCGGATTCAGGAAGCTGGCCCAAGGTTGACTCAGCCTTCCATCCTTCCGAGGTCGGTTAAATGAGTCCCCAGCTTGCTGGGGGGGAAGTGTAGATGACTGGGGAAGGCAAGGGCAAACCACCCCGTAAAAAGTCTGCCGTGAAAATGTTGTGAAAGCAACGTCACCCCAGAGTCGAAAACGACTGGTGCTTGCACAGGGGACTACCTTGACCTTTAAGCTCTTGGAAAGAGCCCTGTGGCGCAGAGTGGTAAAGCTGCAGTACTTCTGTTGGAGCCCTCTGCTCACGACCTGAGTTCGATCGCAGCAAAAGCTGGTTCAGGTAGCCGGCTCGAGGTTGACTCAGCCTTCCATTCTTCCGAGGTAGGTCAAATGAGTCCCCAGCTTGCTGGGGGGAAAGCGTAGATGACCGAGGAAGGCAATGACAAATCACCCCATAAAAAGTCTGCCGTAAAAACGTTGTGAAAGCAACGTCACCCCAGAGTCGGAAACGACTGGTACTTGCACAGGGGACCTTTCCTTTCCTTTTCCTTATGTAGCCAATCCTCCAAGAGCTTACAGGGCTCTTCTTACAGGGCCTAATGTAAGCTCCAGGAGGATTGGCTACATCAGGGGCGCGTGGCCTAATATGTAAAGGAGTTCCTGCTACAAAACAAGCCCTGAATACGCACATCACTTCTCCCCTTCCATCACACAAGATCTATTCAGGCCCAAATTAGATGTAGCAGCATCCTTGTGTCCCCCACAGGGATATCAATGCCGTCTCAAAGTGATTTACGAACGCTGTAGGAAGCACGGAGAGCCTTTCTCTCTCTAGCACCATTTCAAGTGGTGAAACAGCTGTGCGTAGGGGAGGGGGGATGTGCAGTTGTTTCAGAACGTGAAAGGGCATGTGGGAGTGGACAAGAACGTGTCAGCACACCGCACTGCAGGATGCTGTGGCAAATGTAGCAGGGTGTTGCGGCTGGAAAACTGAGCTAAATCCAATACGATGAATTTTAACAGGGATTAATGTAAAGTTCTGCATTTAGGGAGGAACAATCCAATGCACGGTTATAGGATGGGGGAGACTTGTCTTGGCAGTAGTCTGTGCGAAAAGGATCTAGTTCTCCCCAATGGCTTCAAAATCCGGTTTTCAGAGAATTCTAGAGAATCCAGAGAAACCAAGGAGGGAACTTGGGAAAGAGGCAGGGCAGGTTGCAGCTCCACGGTAGCGTGTGCAGAATTGGGCAGAAATGCTGCAGGAGAAAGAAGACGACTGCAGATTTATAGCCCGCCCTTCTCTCTGAATCAGAGACTCAGAGCAGCTCACAATCTCCTTTATCTTCCTTCCCCACAACAGACACCCTGTGAGGTGGGTGGGGCTGAGAGAGCTCTCCCAGACACTGCCCTTTCAAGGACAACTCCTGCGAGAGCTATGGCTAACCCAAGGCCATTCCAGCAGCTGCGAGTGGAGGAATGGGGAATCAAACCCGGTTCTCCCAGATAAGAGTCCACACACTTAACCAGTACACCAACTGGTTCTCAAAAGAACACGAGACTGGGACAAGGCTAGTGGGGAATCAGTGGGTGATTCTTAAAGGCAACACAAAACTCCTTTTTGCTTATGCTCCGTGGAAAACAAAGACAACACTGATGTACCTTTATTCCATTCTTCTGCACAGAGTCATAGAAAAGCTTACCATATTTCCATTCTGATCAGCTGGGTGTTCAGTCATATCATCAGTCCCTACGCATTTATCAGCTGCTATGCAAAAGAAAAAAAAACATGGACACACATTTTATGTTAAAAACCACAATGTTCAGAAACTAGTGAGAGAACCGCTGTACTCCTCCCCCCTTTCTAAAAATACACAGCGACCATTGCAGTACATGGGAAGGAATGAAAGTTCAAGCCCTATTGGTTTATAGCAGGGATGGCCAAACTTGCTTAACGTAAGAGCCACATAGAATAACGTCAGATGTTTGAGAGTCACAAGACATGAATGTCAGATGTTTGGGAGCCACAAGGGAGGGAGGGAGGAAGGAAGGAAAATAGATTGGGGAGGGAGAGGTAGAAAGAAAGCAATTTTAACTTTAAAAGCATTTTCCAAGCCACTGAGCTGGCATGACTTGGAGAAGTGATTTGAAGGGAGAAATGCCTTCTCTAAGCCAGCCAACGGGGCAGTTGGGGCTTCGAGAGCTACACAATGTGTGTGAAAGAGCCACATGTGGCTCCTGAGCCACAGTTTGGCCACCCCTGGTTTGTATGATAGGCTCATAAAAGGTAGCCTACCGTATCCGAAATCCTCCGAAGGAATGTAGCTTTCCTCCCCTATACAAGGCATCTCATCCTACAACCACAAAAAAGGAAAAACAAAATTAAGAGACTTTACACCTGACTTTGCGATTCTTAAAAGTGACCCACAACTCCTTTTTGTTTATGCGGCAGATGTGCGATGTTGAAAGCCAAGACAATGCTACTGTACATTTATTCCACGTCTGAGAAAATCTCGTAGTTCTATGGAGACGCCCCTCAGAAGTTCGTCCTCTATAGATTCCCCCGTGTTCACAAATTGTTCTTCCACGAGAGGCACAGTTTCTACACAAGAGGAAAAAAAATGGACACAGATTTCAGCTTCATTATTCACTGAAAGTTGCCATCTTTCAACAACAAGCAAGGGAGACTGCAGTAAGAAACAGGTGAGCCGGGATTAACTCAGGTATTTCATCTTCTTCCTTCATGCTGAGTTGAACTAGGGACTTGGAATGTTTTATTTCTCCCTGTGACACCCTATGCGTTACAGGTGCTAAGTAACTAACGAATGATATTCGTGTTCTTGATTACAGTTGAGTTTTTCCTAATGACATTTCCGCCTTGTACTTCTTGCATATCAAAGCATTTGACCTTGCTGCTTGCAGCCCCCCCCCCGCCCCCATCAGAATAAACAGGCAGAAACAAGAGTTGGGAATAACTAAGGGCCACTTCATTAATTACTTGTATTATTCCAGCAAGGACCCCTGATGTAGCCAATCCTCCAAGAGCTTACAAAAAAAGAGCCTTGTAAGCTCTTGAAGGATAGGGGCACCTCTTTTGAGGCTTATAGAATTGGACCCCCTGGTCCAATATTTTTGAAACTTGGGGGGTATTTTGGGGAGAGGCACTAGATGCCATACTGAAAATTTGGTGCCTCTAACCCAAAAAATAGCCCCCCCCCAGAGCCCCAGATACCCGCAGATCAATTCTCCATGATTTTCTATGGGACTAAATCTCCATAAGGAATAATGTAGTGCCCAGCAGACATTTCCCTCCCCTCCCCCCGCTTTCTGACGACCCTAAAGCGGGGGGAGGGTCTTCAAACCGGGGGGGGCCCTGCCCCCACCTTATGGTATGGCCCCATAGAATAGAATGGAATCCATACCAAATTTGGCACCTCCCCTTCGGTGGCACCCGGGGTGAGCATCCCCCTCTGCCCCCCCCCCCCAGATCTGGTCCTGCCAGGCGGAGGTGCGGCTTCTGCCTCTGGGCTGGCCACCACCAGCACATGTCCAGGGACTGCAGTCGGCCTCCCTGGTCCCAAAGGCCAAGCTCTGGCCCCTCCTGGAGTCTGGCTGCTCTTACCTCCATCTCTGGCCGCTGTTGGAGTCCTGGCACTCCGATTGGGCCTCTGCCCTTGTGGCGCCATGTCTGCTGCAGCCAGCTCAGAGCCACCTCGCTTGTCTTCTAGCCCTCCTGACGGGGTCCTGGTGGCATCATGATGTCCCTCTAAAGCGGACAACAGAGTTGGTATTGCCTCCAGCACCATCTTGTTTGCCACCTGCCTAGTTTGTCGACCCACCTTTGCCACCTTGGGCACCCAGCCTGGCCAGGAGAGCCTTCAAGGTTGGGTCTTCACCCTCCTCATCTGAGGAGAGCACTGGAGGCACCCTAGGGGCTGGCTGTTTGCCGTTACCTCTGTACCCATCCTCCTTTGTGGAGAGCCAGTTTGGTGTAGTGGTTAAGTGCGTGGACTCTTATCTGGGAGAACTGGGTTTGATTCCCCACTCCTCCATTGCACCTGCTGGAATGGCCTTGGGTCAGCCATAGGTCTCGCAAAGCTGTCCTTGAAAGGGCAGCCACTGTGAGAGCCCTCTCAGCCCCACCCATCTCACAGGGTGTCTGTTGTGGGGGGAGAAGATATAGGAGATTGTAAGCCACTCTGAGTCTCTGATACAGCGAGAAGGGCGGGGTATAAATCTGCAGTCTTCTTCTTAACAGCACCAAAAAAGGTTTTTAAAATGTTTTAATTGTGTTTATTGTTTAAAGTTGTTGAACTGATTGTTAGCTGCCCTGAGTCCTCTCATGGAGAGGGCGTAATAGAAATTTAAGGTAATAAATAATAAATAAATCTTCTTCTTCTTCTTTTCTAAAAAATATAGATTAACCATTCCAGTAGACAGGAATCATTCCATTAGATAGGAATGAATGAGAGTTCAAGCCCTATCAGGTTCTACGGTAGGCTCACACCATATGTGAACTCTTTAAACCAGGGGTGGCCAAACTGTGGCTCAGGAGTCACATGTGGCTCTTACACACATATTGTGTGGCTCTCAAAGTCCCCACTGGCTGACTTGGAAAAGGCATTTCTTTCTTTAAATCACTTCTCCAAGTCAGCTGGCAGCTTGGAGAATGCATTTAAAATTGCTTTCTTTCCACCTCTCCCCCCCCCTCATCATCTATTTGCCTTCCTTCCTGCCTTCCTTCCCTCCCTCCCTCCAACATTTGATGCTCATGTCTTGCAGCTCTCAAACATCTGACTTTATTCTATGTGGCTCTTACATTAAGCAAGCTTGGCCACTCCTGCTTTAAACAGTGGCTCAGAAAGATGGTCCCCCCCCCCCTGGAAACTGTGATGGACTGCCCTTTTTAAGAGGCTTAAAAGTGCTGTACTGAAAACTACAGGACGGTGAAGGCTTCATACACAGAGCCAAAGAGCCTTGAGTGACAGGCTGCTCCAGGCAACTGAATCGACTGGCATCAGCTGAGCAACCAAAGTCTTATGACAGCTGCATGCTGAGGAATTCAGATTCCTGCCTTAACTGTGATGTGTCTGAGACCAACCCTGACAGGAAAGAGTTTAGTGCTGACAAAGTCAGAATTCATCCATATACTGAATACAGTCTTAATTCAGCATTTGGCGGAGAGCAGTTTGAATACCGACTGAGAACCGGGGGAAAGTTTGGCAAGGAGATTTGGGTAGCACAAGAAGTCTCCCATTTGGAGGAAGGGGAAGATGAAGAGGAAGAAGAGGAGGAGATTGGATTTATACCCTGCTCTTCACTACTCAAAGGAGTCGCAGAGTGTCTTACAATCTCCTTTCCCTTCCCCTCTCCACAACAGACACCCTGTGAGGTAGGTGGGGATGAGAATGCCCTCCAAGTACTGCTCTTGAGCAGAACAGCTCTGAGAGAATTATGGCTGACCCAAGGTCACTCCAGCAGTTGCTTGTGGAGGAGTGGGGAATCAAATCCGACTTGTTCTCCCAGATAAGAGTCCACACACTTGACCACTACACCAAACTGGCTGGAACAGGGAGTACATCTTCTAGGGAGAGAAGAATCCCTACCAGTCAAACAGGGGAAGTTCTCTGAGGAGTAGAGATCTCTGGTCTAGTGTGATCCGAAACAACTTGTGGAGACTTTTAAAGTCAGTTAACAACTCAAGGAGATGTCTGGTGTTCCAAGAGAAGGTGATTTGAGTACTGGGAAAAGGGTAAGAGCCTTCTGGGTACCGAAAGAGTCTGCTATTATACAAAGTGGGCTGGAGTGGTTTGGGAAGACCCAGGGACAAAAGCTCCCCAAATAAAGAACTACAGTAACTGTGAATTATGTCAAAAAACTCTCATTAGCCTAAGATATAACAGTTTGTGCTCACGCTATTTCATCTCAGTATTTTCAACCCCTGACTTCACCTCACTTCTCTCCTTGATGTGAAATCAAACCTTCTGTTATTTTTGAATTTTAAAAGTGTCCCAAGTGCCATTTTCTGTCAGTTAAGTTAAAGGGAGATCCTTCCCTTCCCTCAGGTTCCTGGGCTGAGCACATTGCCAGTATGTATTACTGACACAGAGTGGGACTCTGCTAAAGTTCCTTCAAAGAGAATAATACATGTTACTAGGGCTGCTCCGTCCATGGAGAAACAACAAATAAAAATGGAGGGGAATTTTTACCTCTGAGGGAGGGAAGTGGAGTGGTGCTGTTACTTTTCTTTCTTGCGCTCTGCATCTCATCCTATAACCACAAAAAGGGGATGGGGAAATACTTTACAATGGACTCCAGTTATGGGGACAAGGCATTTGTGGGCACAAAACAGCCTTTACTTAATATGCAGGCAAAGTCACTAAAAGAACATTAGTGCAGGCCTTGAATTCAGCAGGAGCTCACAGGAGCACGGCTCCTGAACCTTTCTGAGGGCCGCACCTCCTCCTCCCCCTCCTCACCTATCTACCTTGTCCTTTGAATAGTAGGTGCAGCTGCATAACAATCCCTGGATTAGGAGAGCGGGCAGCCACCCAGCCACCAGGGGCTTTGCCACACCCCCAGCAGCCCTCATTAACTCCCCATACCCCCAGCAGCCCTCATTAACCCCACACCACCCTTTCTCCACCTATGATGTGGTTTTGGGTGGTGGTTGGCTTGTTGGCCTTTTGACTGTGGGAGAGGGGTGGCCAAGGAGAGCCCTGGGCGAGCGAGGCCTGCTTGGTCTGGCTAGATCTCTAGCCAGCCCAAGCAGGCCTCACTCACCCAGGGCTCTCCTTTCTTACGTTGGGCTGGTTTTGGCTGGGGTCCGTGGCATATGCTAATAAGTTATGCTAATGAGCTCCACCACCTGTTTTTCTACAAAATGACCCTTGCATTAGTGTATAAACTACCAATTGTAGGGGTATATATGCGCTGTGAACATCAAACAGCCAATTATAAACTGGCTCAACATTAGGAAGAACTTCTTAACAGTTAGAGCAGTTCCTCAGTGGAACAGGCTTCCTCGGGAGGTGGTGGGCTCTCCTTCCTTGGAGGGTTTTCAACAGAGGCTAGATGGCCCTCTGACAGCAATGCTGATTCTGTGAATTAGGCAGATCATGAAAAGGCGGGCAGGAAGGGCTGCATCAGTGCTTAGTTCTTAAATGCTGATTGACACTTTGGGGTGGTGGGCAATGGTCCCTCTAAGCTGCGGAGTCTTGTGAGCAAAAATTCTACTTTGTGAGCTCCTGGCATTAAAGTTATGAGCTCCTGGCATGAAAGTTGTGAGCTGCTGCATAACGGAGTGTGCTCTAGGGCCATTTTTCCTGAGCTGAGACAAAAAAATGGATGAGCTGGACGCTAAAAAATTGTGAGCTAGCTCACCCTAACTCAGCTTAGAGGGAACGCTGGTGGTGGGCTCTCCTTCCTTGGGGATTTTGAAACAGAGGCTAGATGGTCATCTGACAATCATGCCGACTGTGTGAATGAGGCAGATCATGAGAGGGAGAGAGGACAGGAAGGGTTGCATCACACACCCAGGGAAATGCTGATTGACACTTCAGCATATTTCTCCAGGCCAGTTTGGTCAGGGATCCTGGAGGTTTTTGCCATCTTCTGGGCATGAAGCAGGGGTCCCTGGGGATGGGGTGGGGGTGGAGAGGCATTTGTGAAGTTCCTGCATTGTGCAGGGGTTGGACTAGATGATCCTGGAGGCCCTTCCAACTCTATGATTCTACTGTTCTTGTTATAATTCAATGTTTATATTGGGAGCAAGCCGGTCCGTAAGCTCTTCTCTAAGCAGATGAGAGAGCCTTCTGAATGTGGCTGGCAAAATGCTCTCTGCAAACCTCAGGAGTATTTTATTTTCTTCAAAATAATTATCCTGGAATAAACCATGGCCATTAAGACAAGACACAACACAAAGCTGAATGGGAATGAATAATTTTTAATATTATTGAGAACTCACCTCTCAATACCACTGAAGTGTTTATATTAGGAGCAAGCCAGCCCTAAACCTCTTCTGAATGTTGCTGGCCAAAAATGCTCTCTACAAAGAGTTAGAAACTAACTCTACTTAAAGAAATCCCATGTGGCTGCATGTTGGTATTTTTTTTTAAGGTATAAAACGTTGATCAGAGTTGTTGAGGGCTGAAACCAGGACTTTCCTTCTAGAAAATGCCCAGCAGGAACTCATTTGCATATTAGGCCACAACCCCTGATGTCACTATTGTTTCACACAGGGCTTTTTGGGTAGAAAAGCCCAGCAGGTACTTATTTGCATATTAGGCCCCAGCCCCTGATGGCACCATTGTTCCACAAAAGGCTTTTTTGTAGAAAAAGCCAAGCAGGTACTCATTTGCATATTAGGCCACACCCCCTGATGTCACCATTGTTTCACAGGGAGCTTTTTTGTAGAAAAAGCCCAGCAAGTTCTCATTTGCATATTAGGCCACGCACCCCTGATGTCACCATTGTTTCACACAAGGCTTTAAGCCCAGCAGGTGCTCATTTGCATATTAGGCCACACCCCTAACACCAAGCTAGCCGGAACTACATTCCTGCTCAAAAAAACCCCTGGCTGAAACCATGTGTAATACTTTCACTTTAAAATACACTTTAAATATAATATTTTTAAGGAGTGAACTGGGTTCTATCTCTTGCATTCAATAAAGAATTGCAGAACCATCACCTTCAATGATATAAGACAGGGGTGGCCAAACTGCGGCTCAGGAGCCACATGTGGCTTTTCTACACAAATTGTGTGGCTCTTGAAGCCCCCACCGCCCCATTGGCTGGCTGGGAGAAGGCATTTCTCTCTTCAAATCACTTCTGCAAGCCAAACCAGCCAGTTAAGTTTAATGTTAAAGTTGCTTTCTTTCCACATCTCCCTCCCTCCTTCCCAGTCTTGCTGCTCTCAAACACCTGATGTTTATTCTATGTGGCTCTTACATTAAGCAAGTATGGTCACTAGGGTTGCCAATCCCCAGGTGAGGGCAGGGGACCTCCCGGTTTGGAGGCCCTCCCCCTCCCTTCAGGGTCATCAGAAAGGGGAGGGAAATGTCTGCTGAGTACTCCATTATTCCCTATGGAGACCGATTCCCATAGGGTATAATGGAGAATTCATCTGCGGGTATCTGGAGCTTGGGGGGGAGGGGCTGCTTTTTCAGGTAGAGGCACCAAATTTGCAGCACAGCATCCAGTGCCTCTTCCCCAAAACGCCCTCCAAGTTTCAAAAGGATTGGAGCAGGAGGACCAATTATCTGTGCCCCAAAAGATGATGCCCCTGTCCTTCATTATTTCCAACGGAAGGAGGGCATTTAAAAAGTGTGCGGTCCCTTTAAATGTGATGGCCAGAACTCCCCTTGAAGTTCAATTATGCTCGTCACTCGTGATCAGTGTTCCCTCTAAGCTGAGTTAGTGTGAGCTAGCGCACATATTTTTAGCCTCCGGCTCACACATTTTTGCCTTCGCTCAGGAAGGAGGACCTCAGAGCACACTCAGTTATGCAGCAGCTCACAACTTTAATGTCAGTAGCTCAAAAACTGGAATTTTTGCTCACAAGATGCTGCAGCTTAGAGGGAACACTGGTTGCGAATCAACCTGGCTCCGCCTCCAAAGTCTCCTGGCTCCGCCTGGCTCCAAAGTCTCCTGGCTCTGCTGCCAAAGTCCCCAGATATTTCTTGAATTGGAAGAAGAATTGCAGATTTATACCCCGCCCTTCTCTCTGAATCAGAGTCTCAAAGCGGCTTACAGTCTCCTTCCACATCAGACACCTTGTGAGGTGGGTGGGGCTGAGAGAGCTCTGACAGAAGCTGCCCTTTCAAGGACAAGTCCTATGAGAGCTCTGGCTGACCCAAGGCCATTCCAGCAGCTGCGAGTGGAGGAGTGGGGAATCAAACCCTGTTCTCCCGGATAAGAGTCCGCACACTTAACCGCTACACCAAACTGGCTCTCATTAGCAGCTTGGCAACCCCAATGGCCACCCCTGAACTAGATGTCCCCTCAGCTCCGTGGCTCTCCTCCAAGCCAGCTTCCTCAACCTTTCCTTCAGCTTCTCCAAAGAAATCCCTTTCCCAAGCCAGTTACATTTAAAGTTGCTTTCTTTCCACCTCCCTCCGCCTCTCCAAAGACTCACAGCGCGGCAGGTCACAGGGAAGCCCCCGCAGTTGTCCGCAGGTGGTTCCCGCGGGGGGGTCCACACCCGCCTCCTCCGAAAGCATTTGGGTTTTTTGAAACAGGAGAACATCCTGGTCGCTTGGCCGTGATCCCCAAAGGGCTGAGCCAAAATGAGCAGCTGGGCAGCCTCCCCCACCCAACACAGCCCATCCCCCGGCCAAGCCTCTGTGACATCACTAAGGCCCCTCAGCTTGAGCCTGAAACCCCCCCTGGGTTGCCAATCCCCAGGTGGTATCATTCAATATGCCTAATAATAATAATAATAATAATAATAATAATAGCTTTTATTTCTATCCCGCCCTCCCCGCCTAGGCGGCTCAGGGCGGCTAACAACAGCTCATACGTTAACATAAATAATAAAACTTTGGCTTTAACAATTAAAATTAAACATATAAAAACCAGTTAGTTAAATTAAAAATACATAATTTAAGTTACACTATATGTATATATATATCTGGCAGCAATAAGACTGTTCTGCTGCTGGTTCTGCCAGTTTAGATAATCTTATAGATGGCGGTTCTTTGTACCAGGCAACTCAGCAGTCAGTGTCATTATAGGCTTGTCTAAAAAGGGCGGTCTTGCAGGCCCTGCGGAACTGGTCGAGGTTCCGCAGGGCCCGCACTTCCTCCGGAAGCTGGTTCCACAGTGCAGGTGCCGCAACTGAAAAGGCCCGTGCTCTGGTGTTTTGGAGTTTAAATTAATTAACAATAAATTAGCCTAGATGTACTAATTAACACAACGTGCAATACAAGAACTCCAGCAACAGCTGATACTTCTTTATGAACAGACATAAGTGTTACCAATTAAGCATAAACATATACTTCGTTACCACCCTGTAAGTCCACAACAAGTCACATAAACAGGGAAGTCCAATGTATTCACAATAATCAGTAATTGGTGTGGTGGTTAAGTGTGGGGACTCTTATCTGGGAGAACCGGGTTTGATTCCCCACTCCTCCACTTGCACCTGCTGGAATGGCCTTGGGTCAGCCATAGCTCTGGCAGAGGTTGTCCTTGAAAGGGCAGCTGCTGTGTGAGCCCTCTCCAGCCCCACCCACCTCACAGGGTGTCTGTTGTGGGGGAGGAAGGGAAAGGAGATTGTGAGCCGCTCTGAGACTCTTCGGAGTGGAGGGCGGGATATAAATCCAATATCTTCATCTACCTCACAGGGTGTCTGTTGTGGGGGAGGAAGGGAAAGGAGATTGTTGAGCCGCTCTGAGACTCTTCGGAGTGGAGGGCGGGATATAAATCCAATATCTTCATCTACCTCACAGGGTGTCTGTTGTGGGGGAGGAAGGGAAAGGAGATTGTGAGCCGCTCTGAGACTCTTCGGAGTGGAGGGCGGGATATAATTCCAATATCTTCATCTACCTCACAGGGTGTCTGTTGTGGGGGGAGGGAGGTAAAGGAGATTGTGAGCCGCTCTGAGACTCTTTGGAGTGGAGGGCGGGATATAAATCCAATATCTTCATCTACCTCACAGGGTGTCTGTTGTGGGGGAGGAAGGGAAAGGAGATTGTTGAGCCGCTCTGAGACTCTTCGGAGTGGAGGGCGGGATATAAATCCAATATCTTCATCTACCTCACAGGGTGTCTGTTGTGGGGGAGGGAGGTAAAGGAGATTATGAGCCGCTCTGAGACTCTTCGGAGTGGAGGGCGGGATATAAATCCAATATCTTCATCTACCTCACAGGGTGTCTGTTGTGGGGGAGGAAGGGAAAAGAGATTGTTGAGCCGCTCTGAGACTCTTCGGAGTGGAGGGCGGGATATAAATCCAATATCTTCTAATTAGGTAAGGTGCAATGAATGCATTCCAGAAAAAATACATTGGACACGCTTCCGGTAACAGGCGTGTTTCGATGGCGTATCTTCGTCCACAACAAACTCACTTATTCTGGAACCGCACTAAGGTCATTCACAGCATGGGCATGTCAGTTTCCAAGACGCTATTCTCTAACGCCGCGGTTTGACCTTTTTTTTTGTATCTGGAACCAGTGCTCTGTTCGGTTCTCGATAGTGCCGTTTGTGAACCGATAGTGCCGTTTGCGAGCAATCGAACAGCAACTTTTGTTAGCTTTACAGAGCGCTCTCAGAGCTCAGAAGCTAAGCCCGGTCGGCGTGTGGAAGGGAGACCACCAAAGAAAAGCAGGGTCATGACACGGAAGCAAGCAATGGCCAACCGCCTTTGAATGTCTCTTGCCTTGGAAACCCCAACTCAGCTGTGACTCGATGGCACAGAAAGCACAAAATCTTCAGTCAGGGATAGACATACATTTATAACTCAACACATCCACCAGCACCAGAGCCTTTCTCACTAGAGCCCGTGATATGGACGTTTCACTAGAGCTCTCCTGCAAATTGCACTAGGAACAAACAGCGACTGATTCCACACTAGGCCTAGTTCCGGGTGGAAAGACAGCCCTTTTGCCACCAGCACTTCTGTTTTCACACAAGTTGCTGCAGAGCTGCGAGCTGGCGCGCGCTGCTCTCCTGCGGCAAGCGGAAACCGTTTGTCGGAGGATCTTGCTTGCGGCGGGGAAGCCGCACACCAACTTGCAGTTCCCAGGCAGCTTATGAGAAAATGCAGAAACACCGGAGGCAAAAGGCTCTCTCCCCGGAACAAGCCCGAGTGTGAAATCGGTCAGTTTTCAGAGCAGACGTTTGCCCTTCATCTGTGCTACAATTCCCAAGAGCGTAGGAGTGGCCTTTTCTTGAATTTCTGTGCTGCACACTTGCCTAGCAGGATCACAAACCTATGATGTCATTTTATTAGACTGTGACATCATCAAAACAAACCATTGCAGGTGTGTCTGCCCAGAAGCAGTAGGTCAGCGGTCTCCTGAATGTGTAAAGCAGACTGATTTCGGTCTTTAAATAGATCCAAGGCTCCCATTTGTTTGCTTTCTATTCCAACTCCTTCAGAAATAGAGCAATATCTTCACAGCGTTTGTCCAAATGGGTCTCTTCGGCTATGGCACTTTGTTACCAATTGACTGGCAACCCCTTACCAATTTTGCCCAAGGCAGGGTTGTCAAACTCATTTGTTATGAGGGCCGGATCTGACATAAATGAGACCTTGTTGGGCTGGGCCATGTGTGTGCCTATTTAAGATTAGGTAGCAGAGATAGAAACTTTATAAAGGACACAGACAAACACAAAGTTTTTTTTTTTTTTTTAAATTCCTTAAGACATGCTAAAAACATTAGCATTCATTGATCTTAAAGGTGCTTTCTTTGTATCTCTCCCATGGGATCCAGGGAACTGGCTCTTTCCTTCCTTCCCCAGGGGACCAGAAGAGGGAAGAGCCTCAGCCAATAGAAGGAAGAGAGGCTTGGCACAATAGCTCTGCTGTGCGATTGAGAGAGCCTGGCATAGCAAGCTATTCCCTCCCCTCCTTCCTCCCCAAGCCAGTGGAGAAAATAGTCTTTGCTCTGTAGCTCTGCTGTGCAACTGAGCAAACCTTGCAAAGCAAGCTGTGATGCAGGAGAAGGAAGCAGATGACAGCAAGTTGCTCAGGGACCTGATAGGAGCCCTCTGAGGGCCTGAATCAGCCCCCGGGCCACATGTTTGACACCCCTGGCCTACGGCTTTCCTACCAGGGCCGTGTTAACTTCCTCCACTTTCCTGACAGGGATCTCCCTGGAAGACAGGGGTGGCCTAAGTTCCTTTCTGTAAGAGCCACATAGAATAAATGTCAGATGTTTGAGAGGCTCATTTATGAATGTCAGATGTTTGAGAACTATATGGAAGGAAGGAAGGGAGGGAGGGAGGCAGACAGATGGGGGAAAGAGGGAAAAGTGGGAAGAAAGCAACTTTACATGCATTCTCCAAGCCACCAGCTGGCTTGGCTTGGAGAAGTGATTTAAACAGACAAATGCCTTCTCCAAGTCAGTTGATGGAATAGTGGGAGCTTCAAGAGCCACACGCTATGTGTGAAAGAGCCACATGTGACTCCCGAGCCTCAGTTTGGCCACCTCTGCTGGAAGACATTTGTGCTGCTGCTACATGAAGATGGTGAGAGGTCTTGAGACCAAGTCCTATGAAGAAAGGTGGAAGGAGCTGGGCATGTTTATCCTGGAGAGGAGACGACTGAGAGGTGATATGACCGTCACCTTCAAGTACTTGAAGGGCTGTCCTATATAAAGGATGGTGCAGAATTGTTTTCCGTTGCCCCAGAACCAAGCACTTTATCAGTGTTTTATTTAAGAGAAGTTACCAGAATTATTACCCTGTCCATTGCACCCCTAGTCTTGAGCCACACAGTTCAGAATTCTGCCACCTCATTCTCGCCAGGGGAACAGCACAGCGACTGTCTTCATTGGCCGCTGGCAGTGCTCCTCATACGGCTGGTAGAGCTCCGAATCGCAAAAGCAAATCTTTATTCTCAGCTTAGCTTCCATGATGCCCTTTCTTCTGGGACCCAGAAGTATTTAATGCAATTCAAGGCAAGCTCGGTTCTATCCAATATGGTTTTCAATAGGAAGAATGTTACCTTTAAAAAAAAGAAATTGAGTCTTCACTGAAGTCAATGGAACTTGCTAAGAATGTTACCTTTAAAAAAGAAATTGAGTCTTCACTGAAGTCAATGGAACTTGCTAAGAATGTTACCTTTAAAAAAGAAACTGAGTCTTCACTGAAGTCAATGGAACTTGCTAAGTACTCCCTGTTTGAAGACTGGGGTGTTAACAGCAAGGTTTGTAACGGCAGCTAAGGTTGCCTCACATTCAGATGGCCCCTTAAATGCAGACCCCTGCAGGAAAGCACCAAATCATAGGATAACCACTGTGTCCAGAAACTGGACTCCCCCCCCCCCCCTTTACTAAGAGATTAATGACATGCAACTGTTTCCTTTCTTCCTTTGCTCCTTTTTGGATATATATAGTTGAAGCAATAAATGGAAAAGTGGGAGAGGGGGAGAACCCTTTGAATAAAAAGCTGTGAAGTTGTAGGTTTCATATTCATCTGATTCAACGCACGAGGAAAACGTTTGCTCTAGTTCATTTTGCCAAGTAGCAGCAGGGCGATAATGCAGGTATTGTAACTGAGCACCAGTCAGCACAACAGGAGGTCTTTTGCAGATGCCGAATACACCCCATTCTAGAAAACAAACAGCATAAACAGGGTTGTGTGTACTTGGACATATTCCCTTACACTCTATTTTGCAGATAAAGGACCAATTCTTGCCTTAAAGGCAGCTTGTTCAGTGGGCTTAGATCGCACGCATAGGACCTGGGAGACTCTGGACAGAAACCTCACTCTGCCACAGAAGCTTGCTTGGTGATCTTGCATAAGGAGCAGAGGTCCATCAGTGGCTATTAGCCACAGTATATTATTGGAACTCTGTCTGGGGCAGTGATGCTCTGTATTCTTGGTGCTTGGGCGGGGGGGCGCACAGTGGGAGGGCTTCCAATGTCCTGGCCCCACTGGTGGACCTCCTGATGGCACTTGGGGTTTTTTGGCCACTGTGTGACACAGAGTGTCGGACTGGATGGGCCATTGGCCTGATCCAACATGGCTTCTCTTATGTTCTTATGTGACACAGAGTGTTGGACTGGATGGGCCACTGGCCTGATCCAACATGGCTTCTCTTATGTGACACAGAGTGTTGGACTGGATGGGCCAATGGCCTGATCCAACATGGCTTCTCTTATGTTCTTATGTGACACAGAGTGTTGGACTGGATGGGCCACTGGCCTGATCCAACATGGCTTCTCTTAGGTTCGTATGATCTTGGGCTAACCATATTCCTGGCCTCATGGGAACAAACTTCTCAGTTTTTTAACAGGATCGTTCCTTCACCATATACTGTTTAAATTTTCATTAGAAGTTTTCTTTATTCCCTTGTGAAATGTTTTAAAGCCATCTCCCCCCCCCACCACCACCACACTCCAACCCCACAAAAGAATGAGCAACATCCCAGCTAATGTTATTGGCAAGTGCTCTTTTCGGCCCAGGTACCTGGTGAGTGACGGTACCTGTGCCAAGGATCCCCGTGGCGCAGAGTGGTAAGCTGCAATACTGCAGTCCAAGCTCTGCTCAGGACCTACGGTCGATTCAGCCTTCCAGCCTTCCGAGGTCGTTAAAATGAGTCCCCGGCTTGCTGGAAGGAAAGTGTAAATGACTGGGGAAGGCAATGGCAAACCAACCCGTTAAAAAGTCTGCCGTGAAAACGTGAAAGTGACGTCACCCCAGAGTTGGAAACGACTGGTGCTTGCGCCTTTACCTCATGATGGCTGATGAAACTGTCAGCCTTCTGGAAGTGGAGGGAGCAGAAGCTCAGTGTTATTGAAAGAAACCACAAATACTTATTCCCTCTCCTCTGCTGGCTTTAATCACATTATCGACAAGCTACCGGGATGGAGCCTAGACACGAAGCCATGCATTCACACAGGCAACCATTGTTAGCCTCTTTGTAAGACAGACAGTGAGTTATTTTGTTTGGCATGTTCATATTTTACACGCTGCAAGCCAATTACACTTACACTCGACTTTCCTCTCCCCTACTTCGTTTGCTCCAACTTTCATCCTGTTATTGATGCTTCTTTCCAGTTTTTTCTCAGTTGGATTACCAAAGGCTAACCCAAGAAACTTTGCATCCATTATGTTTCCATTTAATACAAGTTATTGGAACTCTCAGAACCCAAGAAGCTTTGCATCCATTACGTTAATATTTAATACGAGTTATTACAGTGAAGACAGGAGCTGGCCACGCCCCATAATACAATCTCTCTGAAAGAACACAAATTAATACACTTGCATCTGAAGGGTTCACAGAAGACAGAGGTCATCCCTCCCCAAAAGGCTTGAGTTGACTCCTACAGATTTCAGGTGGACTCAACACTTTCTGCATGTACAAATACATATGATAAACAGAATGGATTTTTTTTTAAAAAATACTGTGTTCTTTACTGAAGAGCAACAAGCAGTGATAGAAACACTTTTTCTTTCAAAAGACCTCCTGGCTCTCTTAGTAATCCACCCACGAGCATAAATAGTGTGAAGTATCAACCTGAGACTATTTACCTCCGCCACTTGGTGGCATCTGGAGGTTTTTCCAGCCTGCTTTTCACAACAAGCCTATTTATCAGGCCTCTTCAAAGAAGTGTTATTTCTCTTTCGAGCCAAACAGGTGCCCATCTCCCTCCAGCCTGGGCTCTTGCAATACAGATCTCATTATAATGATTGCATGAAAAATCACATATACTGGGAAGATGGAGAATTCAAGTGGATGCAATCAAACCAACCTCAGTCGCTGGGGTAGAATACTGGTAATGCACAAGTTTTTTGTTTTAAAACTACACTGATTTATTTTTTAAAGTTCTTGCTACTGCTGCTGTGTCGTCTGAACCGAGATACTGTGTTGGCAATTCCGTGATAGAGGATTTCAGTACCAGGTGAGCAATGATACTGCAAAAGGGGGGGAGGGGGACAGTCTTGCTGCAAAACAAGGGCACTTAAAGCGTGTGCTTGGCCAGGTCTTTCTCCATGATGGCATACTGTTCTTTGAGGCGTTCCATAGCTTTGGCGTGCTCCTCATCCACAACTGCTTTTAGTGTGTGCTGTTCCTTCAGAAACTCCTCCCACTGGGCTATCCGTTGTTTTTCGCCTGCCATTAGCTTCTCCGTCTGCAACTGACAAGAGAAAGGAAGCTGTGTCACTTCTACCCGGTAACAGGCGGTTTTGCATGAAGACTTTGCAGTGAATAACGGCAACCCCCCATCCAAGAAAAAAGAAACAAGCTTTCACTTCAGCAGTGATTCTTAAACTTTATCATAATTGCACTCCCTTAGGATAGAAAAACCCAACTTCTAACAGTGTACTGAACTCAGGGTGACTCTCTTCCGCATTCCTCTCTATCTTTACCTACTGCAAGACAGTTATACGACAGAAGGCACAGAAACAAACTGCGCCAATTCAAAAGGCAGGGATTTTTTTCACAGACAGGGGTGACAGTTTTCTGCTTAAACATACAAAGAGGAGGTGGCAAAAGGAGACAGATGTCAAAATGTTATGAGATACCACGTAACTGTCGTGGGTCAATAGCCTGGAGAAGCTGATGCCCGGCGAGATGTTACCAGCCCTGCCAGTGACACTGAGGTGGAGGAAGCGAGCCCTCGGGCACCAGTTGCTGAGGACAGTGTGGACCACAGAGGAGGCAACCTCGACTGGCAGTGAACCAATGACCCTGGATTCAGGAAGGGCTGCCTCGTCTCCCCCTTTCTCCAGAGGAACGCAGGAGATGACGGGTGTGCTTGGAGCTTCTGGAGAGGAGACTGAGTGCGTGCCTCACAGCCCAACGTTTACCAAGTCAGGAGGAGCACCTGGGGCTAATAAGGCAAACAACGGCTCCCCTGCCAGTTCAACAAGACCCAGCTGTCAACGACCCAGAGGCGTGGGAGCAACTCATCAACCTTCTGGAGAGCTGTGACCACAGCACCTGACACCCCTTGTGGTTTCCGAACTCCTGGCTTTGACCCGCGAACCTCCTCGTCTGTGCCTCTCGGACCTGCTCGTACCGTGTTCCCTAGATTCTCGGCTGGCAAAGTATCGCTGAACTATGGAGTTGCAACTGGAATTTAAAGTGAGGTTACTGACTCTGGAAATGGTGGCCCTAATCTGTGTAGATGTTAGCACCGAATCATGTTTAACTCTTAAAAGGGGGACGGAGAGAACATTAACACATGGAAAAGCATGGTGAAACCGTGTGAACCCAAAGCACACGCCCAATGTCCTGCCCATGCTTACAGCTCAGAAACGTGGTACCTACACTGGGCCCAATAATATTTTGCTGCCTCGTGGGATGTTCACAGTACGCTCAAAGAAAGAAAGGCATCAAGGGTAGCTGCAGCCTTCTTACAATCAGAGTTCCCTCACAGTTTTTTAGCCTCTGGCTCACACGTTTTTGTCTCAGCTCAGGAAAAATGGCCCTAGCGCAAACCGATTTATGCAGTTGCTCATAACCTTAATGCCAGTAGCTCATAGACAGCTTCAAGAGGGGACTGGATAAGCATACGGAGCAGAGGCCCATCAGTGGCTATTAGCAACAAGGTACAGATGGAACTCTTTGTCTAGGGCAGTGATGCTCTGTATTCTTGGTGCTGGGGGGGGGGGGGCAAGGGCTTCTAGCCCCACTGGTGGACCTCCTGATGGCACTTGGGTTTTTATGGCCACTGTGTGACACAGAGTGTTGGACTGGATGGGCCACTGGCCTGATCCAACATGGCTTCTCTCTCATGTTCATCCAGTAGAGTTTCTGCTCACAAGACTCCACAGCTTAGAGGGAGTATTGCTTACAATACATCTCTATTGCAGACCACAGACCTGAATGGGCTGCCTACCGACCGTAGAGAAGTACAGAACTAACACAGAGAATTAACTTCTTGCGCAGCTCTCCCTAACCCTGAGGTTTCAGAGCTCCTGTGCTGCAAGCAAGAAATAAGCAGCCATGTGAGAAATTCCAGCGAGTCACGTGTTCTTATAATACGGCCTTTCATTAAATAATATCCCCAAGTATGAAACGCTTCCATTTCAAACAAGCCATATTCATAGCATGTTCGCCGTTTTCAGCTAACCAGGAAAGATTTCCATTCTGTTGGGGACTTTTTGCTCCACGGAAAGAGGGATTTTAATTTCTTTAACCATCTTGTGATGGACAGCAGGTTTATGCAGGCTTAGAGGCAGAGCACAGGAGTGACAGCAAAGGGAACTGCAAATGAGTAACAGAACTCACTCTGACTGGGGGAAATAGTGCTAACTGTCAAGAGGGGGCAGTCAGCAGCGCCAGTATTCAAAATAGCCCACCCCTAGTTATTTGAAAGCAGTTGGAGCCGAGTGGTGGGCACAGATGGGCTGCTTCCGTTGCCCGGGAGGCATCCCAAGTCAGGCCAATTCAAAAGGGAGCAGATTATTCCCAGTCAGATGCTCCTGCACTTTGGCACCATCAGATGACTGTTGCACACCATCCCCTTAGAATGGTTTGGGTTTCTTTCCCCCCCCCCCCCATTCATTTTAGTGGTCATAAGCATATATGCTTATCTGCTCAGTG
Source organism: Heteronotia binoei (assembly GCF_032191835.1). NCBI lineage: Eukaryota > Metazoa > Chordata > Lepidosauria > Squamata > Gekkonidae > Heteronotia > Heteronotia binoei. The sequence goes on along the minus strand of NC_083229.1, from coordinate 120,403,988 downwards.
GATATGATTTTTTCTTTTTTTTTTTAAAAAAAAGAAGAATTGCAGATTTATACCCCGCCCTTCTCTCTGAATCAGAGACTCAGAGTGGCTTACAATCTCCTATATCTTCTCCCCCCACAACAGACACCCTGTGAGGTAGATGAAGATACTGGATTTATATCCCGCCCTCCACTCCGAAGAGTCTCAGAGCGGCTCACAATCTCCTTTGCCTTCCTCCCCCACAACAGACACCCTGTGAGGTAGATGATGATATTGGATTTATATCCCGCCCACCACTCCGAAGAGTCTCAGAGCGGCTCACAATCTCCTTTCCCTTCCTCCCCCACAACAGACACCCTGTGAGGTGGGTGGGGCTTAGAGGGCTCTCACAGCAGCTGCCCTTTCAAGGACAACTCTGCCAGAGCTATGGCAGACCCAAGGCCATTCCAGCAACTGCAAGTGGAGGAGTGGGGAATCAAACCCGGTTCTCCCAGATAAGAGTCCGCGCACTTAACCACTACACCAAACTGGCTCTCCCAGCAGATGCTGGGTTGGGACAGCTTGGCAGGTTCACAAATTCCTCTTAAGAGACTCTGAGGGAAAAGGAGTGAAAGGAATCTCCTTGGGTGAACATCAGAAACACTATTGAGTGGAGAATTAGGCATTCTCAGCGTGGAAGCTTATTAGTTTGTTCAGACTGTTTTTTCGGGAAGAGAGGGATGTGACAAGAGGTGTGAGGAGGCACAGAGGTCCCTCAAGCAAGTCCAAAGGTGTTTTTGCTCTTGAGGAGAAGAGAGTAACAATCTGGCCAGAGGAAGTGGGGGCAGACAGGAAAGCCCCTGGTCTACAAACGTAGGATTAAAGCTTAAAAAGATCTCAAGTCTGTGTGATTATCCAGTAACAAGCTCCAGAAGAAGATATACAACACTCTTAAGAATATCTGCAGTACCTTTCATAAAAGCCAAACGATTTTAAGCACAACACCATCTCTTGAGAAGTCGGCAACCTCAGATACAGTTCTGTGTTTAGGTTTAACATTCTGTCCACCAAGGTCTCAGGTTCAGTGGGAGCTCACAGGAGCATAGCTCCTGAACCTTTCTTAGAGTTCCACCTCCTCCTTCGCACCTTGTCCACTGAATAGTAGATGCAGCTGCATAACAATCCCTGGATGAGCTCCACCACCTGTTTTTCTACAAAACGACCCCTGTGTCTACCTATTCCAAATCCCTATGTGTATATCAATTCCCTTCCCCGCCAGTGTGTTTAAATAAAACAAAATTTGGTCAAGTCTTTACCTGTGCCTATTGTGCCAATTTCTGAGGGGAAAATTTTGGCAACAGAAGCCATGACAAAGTGATCATTTTGGAAGGGAGATCGTTTTGGGAGAGCACACATCTTTCCCCCTGTTCTCTACCGTGAAGGAAAGTCAATGAAAACGTTTCCACAAACAAGAAAAGTGGATCTGGTAATATTAGTCTGGAAATCCTAAAAGACTTACTAACGGCAGCTTTACTCAGCTCCTTCCTACAGATACTGAAGTTACCGCAGAGGAAGGCTTGCCTCAGAATTTTTCATTACTAATTGGTTCTGCAGTAACATAAGGACTCGCTGTAGCAGAGTCTGTGAATCTCATAGCTCACTCACGCTGTCACGCAGGGACGCAACGTTATCTGCGGGGTCACCCAAGGCAAACTAGAAACTCGTACTGCTTGTACGTTCAAGGCTGAAAAGAGATCAAATCAGTGTGCTGCTTACAATGTACAACTCCATAATAATTGCTTGTAGGTAGAAATCTTGCACTGGTCCCAGAGCACTGCACTACTACCTCAGATCTCGCCTGAAAGCTGTTACTTGTCTTGCTTGTGTGATGCGCTGGCCGTACTATTCTGATGTCATGCAGAGATTCACAGCGTAACTCTTGCTAGAGATTTCTTTTCTTTTAAAGCCCTTCAGTTTCTATAGCAGAATCATCTGTAGGCAAAAGGGTGGGGAGAGCTGTGCAGGGAAAGACGACAGGAGGAAAAGGATGTGCCTTGCTGGAAGTCAAGGTCACGCAAAAGAGCACGAGCGTCGCTCGCAGGATAAACAAAGCCCGAGCTAATTTAAAAATAAGTCATATGAAACTTTACCTGTTTTCCTTCCTGCTCTGTCTGCTGGAGTCTACAGATCATGTCATTGCCAGCCTGTACTGGAATACAGAAATGACAATTGTTCGTGGCTATTTTTGCTCTCAAAGCACAATGCTATAGCACCCTGTTCTCAGAAACTGATTTACCTACAAAAAGTGACTTTCTGCCCCATCAGGGCCAGCACTGGAATTAGTCCAGTGTAGACCTTTAAAATGATGTATGGGCTGTGTGAACTACATTAAAGTTTCTGTACCAATGCAATCCAAATTCTGCACCAAGAAAAACGGAATTCTGCAATCCGCATAAATTATACGTATTCCACAATTTCATGTAGTCACATTTTGCATAACAGTTTCTTTATTCCAGCATCTAACCTCTTCCAATTTCCTCCTTCCTAATTAAACAAAAGGTAAAGGTAGTCCCCTGTGCAAGCACTAGTCGTTTCCGACTCTGGGGTGACGTTGCTTTCACAACGTTTTCACGGCAGACTTTTTACGGGGTGGTTTGCCACTGCCTTCCCCAGTCATCTACGCTTTCCCCCCAGCAAGCTTTTTACCCATTTTTACCATTTTACCGATCTTGGAAAGATGAAAGGCTGAGTCAACCTGGAGCTGGCTACCTGAACCCAGCTTCCGCCAGGATTGAACTCAGGTCATGAGCAGGGAGCTCAGACTGCAGTACTGCAAATTACCACCCTGCAATTACAGCTTCCTAGTTATACCTGTTAAAAGTCTGCTGCGAATGTTTGTGAAAGCGACAGAGTCAGGAACGACTGGTGCTTGCACAGGGGACTACCTTTACCGTTTCCCCCTTGTGTGTTTGTCTGAAGGCAAGGCCCGGTTCCCGTTTTTATTGATGTATTGTGCCTGCCGCCTGCATTGTGTGCTGAATTTTAATGGAGCAACTCTGGGAGACAAATTTTGTCTGAGAAGCGGAACAAACATATAACCACCAAAACGACAAATTCAAATGAATAAACAAATTTATTTATTTCAAATGAATAAACAGACATTCAAATCAATAAACAAACTGCAGGCATAGCCGGAGTTGTCATGGTTGTTTTTGCAAGAACATCTCCTACTGCAGAAAAGGCAAACTGATTTTGCAATCCAAGAACAGCTGACCTCCAGAAAAGCTCAGGTTGCAAGAGTCCTCCACTCATCTCTCTGTTTCCTTCCACCAGTGGCCGTTAATGATTCTAAAACTGGGTATTCTATATACAAATACTACCATATGAGTAATGAAACATGACAGTCTGCTGTGAAGCAGGAACGGCGGTTCTCCTCAAAACAGGTGCAGCTTTCAAAAAAGGAATTAAAAGCTCTTCATTGCTCTGTAGGGCCCACCGTGACCCAGTGCAGTGATGGGATCTCCTGTTCTTTGAACACTGGTGTTAGAATTTGTTGACAGTACTGGAAAGCTGGTTTTAGAACAGCAATCCATGCAATTCACCCCTTACTCTGCTCGCTATGCAAAGTCAACATCTGTATTGTTGCTACCGACAACAAGTAGCCTTTCTCATATACTGGTTTTTCCCCCAATGGGGTCCCAGAGCAGCTTAAAACAGCCTTCTCCTCTCCTCTTTTTCACCCTAACCACCACCTGTGGAGGCGGGTGAGACAGTGTGTTTGCCTGGCCCGAGGCCATGGCAGAGGAGGATTCTGAGCCAGCAATTCTCAGATCCCCATCTGACATTCTAACTACTACAAACTACATCTCTTGAAATAACAGTCTTCATAAGATGACATCTGATTTTGCTTCAAATTGATCTTACTCTGAAATTCTTATTGGTTCATAAATTAAGTGTAATTGCTCACTGTGTACCTGCAGTCATCAAAAACTCATTATTTTACCTGCCTATTCAATCTTTGATTCCAGAAACTGACTAGAACTTAAAAAAACAATAACCAGAAAATAAATTTACAAACCAATATCCCAACTCCCAGGCCTGTAGCCATGGGGGGAGGGCCTGGGGGAGCATGGCCCTCTACCCAACCCCCCCATCGGATCTTTTTGGCCCCTCCTTTCCCCGGCCCTCACTCTCTCTGCTGCCACTTTTCTCCCCATGGCTCTGGTGGCCCCGCCCCACTCCGTGCGGCACCTTTCTCTCCGTCCCGCCCCTGCAAGGCGCGCCCCCCGCCAATCATGTGATCGCCAGGAAAAGCCGCATGGAAGCCGGCGGTGTCTACACCGCCTTCGTGGTGCAATTGCCCTGTTGGTGGGTAAGTGAGTGAGTGGGAGGGAGGGAGGGGAAGGTGCCGCATGGAGGGGGGTGGGGCACCAGAGCCGCGGGGGGGAGTGCTGGCGGAGAGAGTGGGGGCCGCCAGATGGGGGCCCCTCCCAAAAAAATTTCCATGGCCTCCCCCAACTGGAATTTTCTGGCTATGGGCCTGCCAGCTCCTGACCTGAACAATCAATTTGGACAGAGATTTCTATGTTACAAAAAAATTATCTCTGTTCTAACATTTTTTGTTAGGCGGACAGGGAATGCCGCCTAACAAAACATGTGATGTGCCTTTATCTGCCTGACTGGATGAAGCGAGCTTCGACTCTCGAACGCCTGCACCCTGGGAATCCTGTTGGACTCGAAGGTACAACTGGACTTGAATCTTGTTCTTCTACTGCCAACCACTGCAGCTACCCCGATCCTACCTTTTAAACAATCGTAAGCTCAAACAATTATAGGATTCCACAGGCAATATTCTGCTGCTTCCTCCTCCACCCCATTGTTAAATTTTGCAAGTATTCACAGAACACACTTGGAATCATTAGCCAACCAACTTTGCCCATCGCATTTAGCAATGACAGGGAGAGCTAGTTTGGTGTCATGGTTAAGTGCGTGGACTGTGATCTTGGAGAACTGGGACTGATTCCCCACTTCTCCACGTGCAGCTGCTGGAGTGACCCTGGGTCAGTCATATCTCTGTCAGAAGCTGTCCTGGAAAGAGCAGTTTCTATCAGAGCTCTCAACTCTACCTACCTCACAGGGTGTCAGGGGAGGGGATGGGAAGGGAAAGGAGATTACAAGCCGTTCTGAGACTCCAAGTGAAAGGCAGGGTGTAAATCCAATTCTCCTCCTTCTTCTTCGCAGTGGGATACAGACAGGAGAATCAGCCTGAGCAGCATTTACTGTCCCCTCTTATTATTTAGACTGCCACTGTCCGGTGTACATGATTCTTTTTCAGAAGTGGCGTCACTGCTAGAAAAATGTTGAACAATGCCACACAATGACATCACGCTGCGCTTTACGGGAAGGGCCTGTTACTAATGCAGGGTATTGCACACCACTGAGGGATAGATAATATTGTACATTTTAAAATATAAATGTTTCAAACAAAAATAAAGGGAGTGGGATCATTGCTCTGTAATAGAGCATCTGTTTACTCGGAGAAATCTTCGGGTACCTCCAGTTCGAAGGATCGGAGAGTAGGTGATGAAAGCCCTCTCCTTGAGACCCTGGAAAGACACTAATGGTCACAGCATGCAGTGCTGACCTTGGTAGACCAATGTTTTGCCATTGCATAAGGCAGCTTCATGGGTGTCTTTAAATAAAATACAAGAGTGTATTGGGAGGGGGGGCAGTTTGGTGTAGTGGTTAAGTGTGCGGACTCTTATCTGGGAGAACCGGGTTTGATGCCCTACTCCTCCAGTGGCAGCTGCTGGAATGGCCTTGGGTCAGCCATAGCTCTCACAGGAGTCATCCTTGAAAGGGCAGCTGCTGTAAAAAGTTCTCTTAGCCCCACCTACCTCACAGGGTGTCTGTTGTGGGGGGTGGGGCGGGAAGGTAGAGGAGATTGTGACCACTCTGAGACTCAGCATAAGGGAGGGAGGGATATAAATCCAATATCTTCAATAGTATGCATTCCCTTGCCAGGTTTTATTGATTTGAAAGACGTACATCCTGTCTTTCCATTACAAGTGAGCTGGGGACGATCAGCCCCAGAAAATTACTTGGCTGGTTTCACATGGGCCACAAAGCTGTTCAGCCTGAAAACCCCCAAAGAATTTCAAAGGCAGAAAGCAAATAATTTTTGGCTTACATCTCCTGAGCGCTTCATTTAGACTGCCGTGCATGACTTGATCACACTTAGGTAGAGTCTGATTATTTGCTTCAAAAACTGTGTTCTTTAGGTTTTCGAGAACCCGCACTTCTCGGAAGCCACGTTTTTCCTATTGAAAAAGTTAACAGAGAAAGTCTAAGCTTCCATCAGTTGCTGACATTAAGATGGTATCCAGTCTCCCCAGTGCACTTAAACGATTTAGTAAAACTTGCTCACTTACTGATTTTATTTATGTACATTATCTAAAGTCTGTGTTTTTCTTAGGGACTTAAGACAGATTTGCACCCAGTGAATCAATACAATGAACAAAACGGGACATTCAATAAACAATGCATTACAACTGGACAAGTCTAGAACCCACCAGAATGAACTGAAGCCTAGCATAAATTTTAACATAAAATGACATAATAGGGTGCTGCCTACAGGAAGCTTATACACAGCAGTATAGACCACAGTCCCAGAGCATTTATCCAAGTATTTATAGTGCACTAGAGCAGGTCTCTCCCATCATTAATACATAACATCTGCTATGTTCAACTGGGGAGGGGAGGTGGGGAGACCCTTTAAAAACCTTAATATTTTGGTGAGACTGTGATCATTCTGCATTGGAAGGAAAATCAATGAGGCAGACTGAGCTACTGCTAGCCAGGTTCTGCCAACTCTTCCTCCAAATGTATACTTTCTTAATGTCATGCTGCCATCTTGTGGAAACTATACTGAATGTTACATTTTTATCAGGGGTCACTTTGTAGAAAAATAGGTGGAGCTCATTAGCATAACTCATCAGCATATGCCCCCCCCAGCCAAAAGCAACCTGATACAAGAAAGGAGAGCCCCAGGGGAGCAAGGCCTGCTTGGGCTGGCTAGAGATCCAGCCAGCCCAAACAGGCCTCGCTTGTCTAGGGCTCTCCTGGGTCACCCACCCTCAGTCAAAAGGCCAGCAAGCCACCCGCCACCCTAAATCATATACGAAGTGGAGAAAGGTGGTCTGGGCTTCTCCAGGGGTGAATGAGGGCTGCTGTGGGTGTGGCAAAGCTCCTGGTGGCTGGCTGGCTGCCCGCTCTCCTAGTCCAGGGATCGTTATGCAGCTGCACCTACTACTCAATGGACAAGGTAGGTGGGGAGGAAGGGGGTAGGAGGGAGAACTCTCAGAAAGGTTCAGGGGCTGTGCTCTTGTGAGCGTCTGCTGCATCTGGGGCCTTATTTTTTTATACTGAAGAGTGTATTTTTAACATTTAAAAGGACAATTCTGGTTGGATCACAATCTTAAAAGATTTGTAGACACCTTCAAACAAGAGGAACATAATTAATCAACTAAATAACACTGCACACACCACATATGGCTGGTATCCTCCCCATTAATGCTTTTCATAGACTCCTGCTACAGCAGCTTTGGAAATGAACTTGGGAGTCATCCTTTTGCTCCGCCCACATAGGTGATTCCTCTTCTTAGCAATGGCAATGGTGACAATGTGCACTTCCTAGGCCTACATTAAAGCCTGGAGTGGAAAATTCCACATAACACTATAATTTATCTGACTAGAAACGAGGAGTTCCACTAACAGCAAATGAAGAATGAGACCATGAAGCCAGGGAAATGGCAGAAATGCAAGTTTCCATATGGATGTCCCCCTCTCCCCCAAAGTAGGCAACTGACATAATAGGGACAGTAGCTGAACAACCCGATGTTTTCTATTTTAAAATGTGCATTTCTAGTGTTTGTGGCTGCAAATGAAGTCACAAAAGGAACAACAACAACCACCACTACCATGTGCTTGGGCCACACACAGTCTCCGACCTACCTTATAGGGTTGTTGTTGTGAGGATAAATGGAGGAAAAGAGAACTAAGTAACCCTACTTTGGGTCCCCACTGGAGAGAAAGGCAGGGTATAAATGAAATTAATAATAGCAAATAGTAACAAGCAGGACTTTTTTTGTAGGAAAAAGCCCAGCAGGAACTCATTTGCATATCAGGCCACACCCCGACACCAAGCCCTGGTAATAAGTACTATTCACCATAAATGTTAAAATAAGCAAGTTTTGAAAACTGCCTGGTTATGGTTCCAATCTTTTTGAAGGTCTGATCTTTCAACATGAATATCAAATGTGTTTCAAGAAGCATATCCTTAAACCCCAAAGCTTGCAGAACTTTAACCCCCCCCCCCCATTCTTCAAGATTCATACCAGCAATTCTTTTAAAAACTTTATACTGAAGCTTACCTCAAATTCTTTAACAAAGTAACGAATTTCTCCTTGAATAACTGGTCTGTGATCCAAAAGCCGAGAATATATTTCTCCAACATCTATAAGAAAACAAATTACAGTCGTTTTAAAAAGTGACTTATTTGGACCTGCATGAAATCACCTTGGGTCACCTAGTTCAACAGCTCTTGTCTATCATTCTGTTATCTTCTTCCCCCTTCCCCCTCCCACTTTCTTTCTTCCCCTCTTCAAACATCTGGATGGAAGGAAATGCCTTAAAAGCAAGCAAGTTTTCTGCTTTATAATCTCCTGTGCACTCAAGCACCATTTTAGGAAGCCTCAGCTGTACCTTCCTCCAAGCTACCAGTACAACTTTATTTACTAAAGCAACAGAGGAAAGAATCAGGAGACAGAACATTATTTTGAACCAAAAGCCTTATTAGAAGGATCTTTTTAAAAGTTTAAATCCCAATATCAGGCCAGCATGATTTGCTCACATCTGAGAAGTTCAGGGCTGGCCCTGGCTAGTTCTTGCATGGGAGAAGTCCAGAGTTGCTACACAGAACATGGCAATAGCAAACCACCTCTTGTCTTTTGCCTTGAAAACCTTGTGGCACATGTCAGATAGGTCCTGATTGCACTTTCCACCACTACCGAAGTTGTGTATGGTAATTAGTTTATATTGCAGTGGTATTGCCATGATAATCATTCAACAAAAACACTCAAGAGTCTTAAAGTATCTTAGTTATTTGGTATAAGCTTCTGCCGTGAGCTTATGCAATGATAAATTTGCTCACATTTTAGGGTGTCACAAAACCATTAGTTACAAATAGTACAGTATGTGAAAAAAATATTTTATTATAATTAAGTCTTCTTGAGCCATTTCCACGCAGATATTTGCCCTGGGTTCAGTCTTCAGTGATGTTGGCAAAGGGGATTGTTTCCCCCTGTTCTCCAGAGCATCACAGTGCCTGCGTGCTCCGCCTCTGCTTTCCTTGGCTTTCTCAGATCTGCTTTGCTTTGAAGTTTTGGGAAAATAGCAGCGAAACCTGTATGGCTTTTGCATAGGTGAGAAAATTTAGATATTTTGGCCCTAACCCTGTCCCTTCAGCAGTCTTTTCCTTCCTGGGTTCTTGGGGGAAGGCTTCTTGTGGTGATTTTTTGGAAAAATATGGTATCACGTGGCCAAACAGCTTAACGTAAGAGCTACACAGAATAAACATCAGACATTTGAGAGCCACAAGACAGGAAGGAAAGCAAATATATGGGGGTAGGGAGTGAGAGGTGGAAAGAAAGCAACTTTAAGTTTAAATAAAATATAAATATATAAATAAAATTTATTATTTATTATTATTATTATTTAAATGCATTCTCCAAACCACTGGCTGGCAGGGGTGTCAAACATGCAGTTCGGGGGCTGAATCAGGCCCCCAGAGGGCTCCTATCAGGCCCCCAAACAACTGGCTGTCATCTGCTTCCTTCTCCCTTTATCTTGCTTCCTTCTGCATAACAGCTTGCTCTGCATGGCTTGCTCAACTGCACAGCAGAGCTACAGAACAAAGCCTCTATTTTCTCAATTGGCTGAGGCTCCTCCTTTGGGGAGAAGGGGGCGGGGAGGGAGAGCTTGCTTTGCCAGGCTCTCTCAATCGCCCAGAACTACTCAGCCAATCCTCTCTTCCTTCTATTGGCTGAAGCTCCTCCCCCCTTCTGGCCCCCTGGGGAAGGAAGGAAAGAGCCCAGAGCTACCTTTGCACCGTTCCCTGGATCCATGGGAAAAATACGAAGAAAGCACCTTTAAAACCAATGAGTGCTAATGTTTTAAGTTTTTTTAAAAAACATTTGTGTTTGTCTTTGTTCTTTATAAAATTTATATCTCTGCTACCCAATCTTAAATAGGTACACACATGGCCTTGTCTGATATGGCTCAGCTCAACCTGACATGGCCCGGCCCAACAAGGTCTCTTTTATGTCCAATCCGGCCCTCATAACAAATGCGTTTGACACCCCTGGTTTAAAGGGAGAAATGCCTTCTCCAAGCTGCCTGAGGGGGCTGTGGGAGCTTCAAGAGCCACAGTCTGGCCTCCTGCACCATACCGTTGTACCAACAAGAGTAACAAGTTCTCCAAATTACCAGCTTTCATTTTAAAAAGTGGCAAAGATACATCCTTTCCCTTTTACCAAACAACAGAATGAGCTATTGACTTAAAAAAAAAAAGGTGGGAATTGACAGAACCCGTTATACTTATTGCAGTAGTAGTGTATTGATAAAATTGGTTGATTTTATATATTAAAAAAACCCGGAAAAGCCCTAGTAGCTATAGCGAGAGGGGGAATAACCACTGCTGGGGGAACAAGACAGGGAAACCTCCCATATAGAAGCCCCATTTCTACTGTGTTTTGTCTGCAGTCACACTCTCATACAAAAAAACAAACAGGGAAACCACCTTTGTGTATTATAATATGGGAAGGGCACAACGAAAAAGAAGTCTTGCTATCTTTAATGCACTATTATTCAACTCACTGATACCTGCCAGTCTTTCCCCTTTATGCTTCCCACATTTTAGTCTGTTATTGGTCACCCATATCTAGCTGTTACCTGGTAATTTACTCACAGCTTCTGAGACTCTTATTAGCCTGATCCTATGCACCTAAATTTTATTTATTTACTTTTCAAGTCTATATCCCACCGTTTCCGCAAGCGGGCTCAGAGCAGATTACAGACAACTAATTAAGCCATTCGGTTTTGCAATATTACACAAATAGTTAACACGCATTGAAGTTTTTTAGTGCATTAAAGCTTCTGTGTGCATGCGCACGTCTTCAGCGGAGGAATCAAGGTACAGTGAGCAGAGCTACATATAGCTGGCAGGCAGTGGTTTAGAATGCAAAACGGTGCAAATTTAAAATCCAATGACAGAATAACTACCCAGATCAAAGGCTTGCTCAATTTGTTCATGTTACTATTTTGTCCCTGGATTTAAAATTTGCACCGTTTTGCATTCTAAACCACTGCCTGCCAGCTATATGTATTTCTGCCCACTGTACCCCATTCCCTCGTCTGAAGAAGTGCGCATGCGCACACGAAAGCTTCCATTCTGAATAAAACTTTGTTGGTCTTTTAAAGGTGCAACTTGACCCCTACTCAGGACGGAGTACACTCCCCACTGCTTGCAGCGTTTCCATCTCGGTGCGCACGCGCAGCGCTGCACCCTCGCATCTTCCTTCAGCCCGGGGCTCGCGCCTTGCCAGGGCGCATGCGCCGCTCGAAGTGAGGACCCCCCCCCCTCCGCGCGCGACAGTTAACGACACTTTCGGTTCCGGAGGGAAGAGCGTCACGCGCGGGGCTTTTTACCTTTCAAAATGGGATGAATCGCCGCTCCAGACCCCAGCGGGTCCCGCTTCTTACCGCCTCCGCCAGAGCCCGGCGGCGAGAACTCTTCAGCTTTACTGGGGGACAGAGACGCAGCACCGCTCCCGCTCATTGTGCCCCGGCGGCCAGCTGATAAAACCACGCATGCGCCGCACTTGGGGAAGCGTACGGCGCATGCGTGACGTGTAGGCTTTCGTTGGGCTGGTGCCCGCCTCGTGGGCGGAGTTCTCTGCGATGCTACCAATCAAAGCCTGGTCCGTGCAGCTTCGCGGGGTTGTGGGAAAATCCTGAGGTCGGTGGTCTGAAAGAGCGGGGTTTGTTGGTAGGCTTGCCTGCCCCCTTACAATGTTTTCAAGCCGTGTCGAGGAGCACCTTTAGACCAACACATTTTTATTCAGAAGGTAAGCTTTGGTGTGCATGCGCACGAAGGAAAAAGAAAGGTCCCCTGTGCAAGCACCAGTCGTTTCCGACTCTGGGGTGAGGTTCATTCATTCATTCACCTTTTATTTGTACCCCGCCCTCCCCGCCGAAGCAGGCTCAGGGGGGCTAACAACAAATTCAATATACACTGTACAGTACATTGTAACTACAATTAATTAAAATCTATTAAAATTCTAAAAACAATAAAATTAATATTTTGTGCTATTACCTAGATGCTTTCACAACGTTTTCACGGCACACTTTTTACAGGGTGGTTTGCCATTGCCTTCCTCAGTCATCTACACTTTCCCCCCAGCAAGCTGGGTACTCATTCGACTGACCTCAGAAGGATGGAAGGCTGAGTCAACCTGAGCCGGCTAACTGAGCCCAGCTTCCGCTGGGATCGAACTCAGGTTGTGAGCAGAGGGCTCCAACTGCAGTACTGCAGCTTTAACACTGCGCCAAGGGGCTCATGAAAGCGTACATTAAAAAGAGATTTCCCCAGTTCCTCTGCCCAGCAGCCGTCACCACCTCTGGAAGGATTTATTCTGGGATTGCAGGACCCGCATAGTAGCCCTGCAGGTCAAGGCTGCAGTGGGGAAAGGGCAGAAATCACTTCCTCACCAGATAGTAATTAAGATGAAGAAACCTGGAAGCAAAATATTGTTTCCTTCCTTCCTTTGCTTCCACCCATACGCTGACCCAACGAAGCACATAACCATAAAGCAGGAAGGGAAAAAAAGGTCCCCTGTTCAAGCACCAGTTGTTTCCGACTCTGGGGTGACGTTGCTTTCATGACGTTTTCACGGCAGACTTTTTACGGGGTGGTTTGCCATTGCCTTCCCCGGTCATCTATACTTTCCCCCCAGCAAGCTGAGTACTCATTTTACCGACCTCGGATGGAAGGCTGAGTCAACCTTGGGCCGGCTACCTGAATCCAGCTTCTGCAGGAAGCATGCTACTAAAGCTGCTTGATTGAAGCTAACAAAAACTAGTCCTACACTAGAAGTTGAGGCTCGTACTCTGTTGTGTAAGAGTTGGTTGCAAGCAGCAAGGTTTCCCCTAGTCAGGAAGAGGAGCTGCACTGCTCAGCACAACAGGGACTGCTACAAATACTCTTAAGTGACAAAGGGACAATAAACAAGAAAATGTAATGACGAAAGTCACAATGCGTGGTGATCCTTATTTTGGCAGGGGAGAAAGAACCCAATGACATTCTAAAGAGCACCTTTGATTACACTTCCATATAGGTTCCTTTTTCACCCCCCCTCCTCTGGCTACCTTTGGCATGCATTTAATTTTTAAAAGTCTTTCAAATATGGAACATCCTTTGTTTATTGATCAAAGTATACATTAACAGACTCACCAAAAGAAACATAAAAAGGAGGTTTAGGACAGTTATCTGACTACCTATCTCAGCAGCATAATTCTGTTCTATTAGTTACCTCCAGGGGTGAAGCTCCTTTGCATATTAGGCCACACACCCCTGAGGTAGCCAATCCTCCAAGAGCTTACAAGGCTCTTTTTTGTAGGCTCTTGGAGGATTGGCTACAGCAGGAGGGTGTGGCCTAATATGCAAAGGAGCTCCTGCTAGAATTCCACCCTGGTTACATCCTTTTCCTGACTCAGCCAAAGTCTTCTCTACTGCTGTGATAGTGCCAAACAGCAATTTATTAGCACACTGATAACATTTATCCTGCAGCTTGAATACCTTGTGAAATATCCTACAACACATGGTGAAGACCTTGCATCCCAGAGTTACAGACTTGAGACATCACACTATTTTCGAGTGAACTTAGATGCAGCAGTTATGCAAATCCCAATTCACGAGCACTAACAATGAGCATCTTTGTTCAGAAAATGCTGTGAAAATTAAGTTGTTTTTTTTTTTAAAAAAACCCCAATATTCTCATAAATCTGTGCGGCAACAAACCAAAGATAAAAAACGATCCAATGTTTATTACACTTTTAAAAACATTTTTAGGAAAAGGGTGGGGCTGGAGGACAAAGAAAACAGTGCTATTGAAATGTGATGCATTTTGGAATTGATTCCCCCCCCCCCCCAATAGCCAACCTCCTGCTGCAACTCATATGGGAAAAGCAATGACATAGTGCTTGAAAGCTTTAAGGGGAATCAGCAGAAGTCATTCCTTCCCAACACCCCTGAGCTCTCCAAACAGAGTTCAAATTCCAATCCATTACATCAACTTGAATCAATGGTGGGGCAATACCTCTCTTCACTCCACAGTCGCATCAGTTTCTTAAAAGATCATTCATACCAACATCAGCTATAAGCATCCCTCATTTCCTCAAAAGGCACTTCCTGTTTTTAAATATGTAGAACTAAAACGAGCCTCCATTTATGCAAACTTAAAGATAATCGTCTGACAATTTCAGATACTAAGAAACAAAATGAACCAATCTAAATAACATTTTTCCCCACTGTAATGTGCTAGAAAACAGCTTTTGATTTTCCAGTGTCAAAATGAATTATTAACAGGTAAAAGTGATTTCCAGCCATCTTCCCATCCAGGATCTGGCTAGGTTACCTACAGTTATGGATGAGAGCCAGTTTGGTGTAGTGGTTAAGTGCGTGGACTCTTATCTGGGAGAACCGGGTTTGATACCCCACGCCTCCACTTGCTGCTGCTGGAATGGCTTTGGGTTAGTCATGGCTCTCGTAGAGTTGTCCTTGAAAGGGCAGCTTCTGTAAGAGCTCTCTCAGCCCCACCCACCTCACAGAGTGTCTGTTGTGGGGAAAGAAGATAAAGGAGATTGTAAGCTGCTCTGAGACTCTGATTCAGAGAGAAGGGCAGGGTATAAATGTGCCTTCTTCGTAACTGCATACCATTTTGCAAGCAACACTTCCTAAATGCAATTGATGAAACATACATGACACCTTCTTCTCTTACTAGACACCTCCTTCTCTTACTTAGAATGTGCAAAATCCTGACGTGAAGAGAGAAACCACTATGACGACACATGTACTGCTGTTGCGCATGATGGGGCACATGAAGCAAGGACAGTCAAGCAAATTTGATCCAAGGCTCTTACATGGGAAGAACTGTAGTAGCTGCTGGAGAACTGAGGTGGTTCTATACTAAAATGAACTGTCAAGGGATGGAGAGCTCTTTGAGCATCCGTCCCCTTAAAAACAGCCACAACACAGCTAGTAGTCTATGTCTGGTCAAGTTTAACTGTTTTGGAAGCAAAAGAAAAATTTCTCAAAATGAATATTCTGACATATCAATTTTTCATAGCAATTTCCATTTCCCCCCAAGAAAATAAACCCCAAATTAAAAAAAAACCTTTAAAATAATTTATCAAATCAATATGATTTTCTACCAAAACATATGATTTCTCTTTTCCAAAACCTTGGCACAATAGATTTTTTTTCCATAGTCACTTTTATAAAATTAGTGTAAACACCCAGAGAACGGGAGAAAAATACAGGCAAGTACTATGCATGAAACAAGTCAGACAAATTGCACAGCAACATATATTGCAATAATGTTGATTTACGTTTTCCTACAATAAATGCCAAGTTCCTACATGTCTGTATGATTAAAATGACGGCTGACTTTCTGAAAGGGGAAAAAAACCCTGATTCACATTTCAGTTGTTGAATTTGCCAGGCAATTGTTTTGATGAAGTCCACATTCCTAGACAGCTACTCAATGCAACATTATTCCTTTAGGCAACAGCTGTTCAGCTATGGGAAGAGATGGGACGATGCTTGCTTGTTAGTGGATCTGAATGATGGTTTTTATTTCTCGAGATCGCCAAACATGATATGTGATCCTCTAGTGCACCTTATAGAGTCTGTTCTTGATGAAGACTATGCTGGACAGATGTTGTCTGATGCCTGGATAATGCTGAATATGGTTAAACCAGCGAGACACATTCAAGTATTTCTCCTTCTCTTGTACTGTCAGGTCAGCCTAAACAACAGAAGAAAGAGCCATTATATCACCATATAATCCCTTAAGCAAACTACAGAATATTCATTCAACCCATTACATCGCAAAATATAAAGCTTCACCATTATTAGCTCTTTTCAGGGCTTTTTTTTGTAGCAGGAGCTCCTTTGCATATTAGGCCACACACCCCTGATGTAGCCAATCCTCCAAGAGCTTACAGGGCTCTTAATACAGGGCCTACTGTAAGCTCCAGGAGGATTGGCTACATGGGGGGGATGGGTCTAATATGCAAGAGTTCCTGCTACAAAAAAGCCCTGAATCTTTTTATTGAGTTTCATTCACTGTAAGAAAGTTTCTACACTAACTTACTATTGTGACCCAATACTCTTGCAAGAAAAATAATGGATCCTTAAACTACTTGGCTTAATTTTTCTTAAGGTTATCACTGTCATTAGACATATATATTTGGCAACTTGGGTGAATCCAAGTTCTCACCCACGTTAACATTACCCACAATATTCAACTATTGTTCCATTGATACATGTACTGGTAAAGTCCCACAAAACAGGAAAGCATTTTCAAAAGGTTTAATTAAAAAGAAATAAATAAGCATAGGGATGACTGATTGCCTGTGCTTAATCTAGTTATTTTAGCATGATAAGAATCCAGTGGATTCCAATTCTTTATTTTTATGCATTTTCAATTTAAATGTCCACATCCATCCATCAGACGCACCAGATTCCAATTCTTTGCTTTTATGCACTTTCAGATTTCTACATCCAACCATGAAATACAGCAAATCTTGCCATAATACAGAAAGTAGTCATGAATTAGAAATCACCTGTAATATAACACAGATGCATAATGAAACATTACGATTTTTTCTTCTGAAATTACTATTGTGAGTAGAATGGGAATATTTACAGGGATAAGGTATCTTCCAAGACTGTAACTCTTTTACTCACTATGATGTGGTGCAGTCCATAATACATTAAAATATCTGCTAGTGTAAAGTTGTTTCCGGTCACGTAGACTTTATCCTCAAGGTATGAATTAAGATCCTAGAAGAAGATATAATTGTTTAAATGTACCTCAGTCTGCAAGGAAACAATACCAAGGGATCAATTTATTGTTTCCCTCCTTCCCCCTTCATATGTGCACAGAGAAGTGTTTATATGTGCACAGAGAAATGTACCAGGGCAACCCAGGAGGTCTATGAATACTTCCTCAGTTCCCACCTGGCCTCCCCTGTCTGGCCTACCAAGTCTCATAACCTGACCTAGAGGCAGTGGAAGGCTGGCTAAGAATACACAAGCACCCAAACATCTCCCATTTGCTTGTTACGCTGTCAATATCTGCTAAACAAAACTTTGGTAAAGTACCAGTGTTACTAAGCATACGCCTTTTTTCAAATACTAGCAAGATAGTTCTGTAAGTACCCAGAGAGAATGACCATTTGGAAATCAAATGCGAAGGGGAAAAAAAAATAGCAACTTCAAAAAAGGAGACAGTATTTTTTTCTCATTCAGAGTTGTGCAGCAAAATTATAGTGAAAATTTCTCACTACTACTTTGTCTGACTATCTGCTATGGAAAACATTTATTGTACCTTTAATTTATAAATTCATACTACTGAGATCAACTATGTGTGTGTGTATATATATTTTAAATTAAGATACTTCAGAAATGAATTGAAGAAACTGCACCTGGCTCCAAAGGGATCTGTTGAGGCTGGGTGAGCGGGCGTCAACGTGGCAGATGAGGTTCAATGTGGCCAAGTGTAAAGTAATGCACATTGGGGCCAAGAATCCCAGCTACAAATACAAGTTGATGGGGTGTGAACTGGCAGAGACTGACCAAGAGAGAGATCTTGGGGTCGTGGTAGATAACTCACTGAAAATGTCAAGACAGTGTGCGTTTGCAATAAAAAAGGCCAACACCAAGGGAACTGAAAACAAATCAGCCAGTATCATAATGCCCCTGTATAAATCGATGGTGCGGTCTCATTTGGAGTACTGTGTGCAGTTCTGGTCGCCGCACCTCAAAAAGAATATTATAGCATTGGAGAAAGTCCAGAAAAGGGCAACTAGAATGATTAAAGGACTGGAACACTTTCCCTATGAAGAAAGGTTGAAACGCTTGGGACTCTTTAGCTTGGAGAAACGTCGACTGCAGGGTGACATGATAGAGGTTTACAAGATAATGCATGGGATGGAGAAAGTAGAGAAAGAAGTACTTTTCTCCCTTTCTCACAATACAAGAACTCATGGGCATTCGATGAAATTGCTGAGCAGACAGGTTAAAACGGATAAAAGGAAGTACTTCTTCACCCAAAGGGTGATTAATATATGGAATTCACTGCCACAGGAGGTGGTAGCGGCCACAAGCATAGCCACCTTCAAGAGGGGGTTAGATAAAAATATGGAGCAGAGGTCCATCAGTGGCTATTAGCCACAGTGTGTGTGTGTGTGTGTGTGTGTGTGTGTGTGTGTATATATATATATATATATATATAATTTTTTTGGGCCACGGTGTGACACCGTGACCACTGGGGTGACCACTCCTAAAGCTTTCAGCTACATCTGTACTGAGATGCTATTCTGTTTTCCTGAAAGACCATTACTGTATCTTTTTATGGCTGAATCAGAGACATATAGAATTGGGAGGGACCTCCAGGGCTATTGGCTATTGGCCTGATCCAACATGGCTTCTCTTATGTTCTTTTGACCCTCAGGACATTAAAGACCACTTGTTCTTGGAGAAGGGTTAAAACATTTACTCCGCAATGAGGATTAATATAAGGAGGTATAATTAATGTATCTGAAAGACTTTATAACTAAAAATCACAAGATCAATGTGGTAAATACATTAATCGGACCACTAATTTAGGATGTGCAGTGGTAAAGATCTAGAATCTGAGGAGAAATATTCAAAGATGTTTTAAAGCTAATGTTTAACCTGTCTGATGTACTAAGAAAATAAATACTCTGCCTTCCCTAGACCATGTGACTCATGCGTTTCTTCTTTCTCTGTGAGAAGTCCATCTATGTACACCATCATGCTAACTCTGAAATGCAGAAAGTTAAATCAGAGCTACCCACAACCATCCATCAGTGGTCCAGAAAATCCTAGGTCTACAGAAACAATTTAAATATGTAACCCCCTTGAAAAAACCCTAGTTCTGGGGTGACCACTCCTAAAGCTTTCAGCTACATCTGTACTGAGATGCTATTCTGTTTTCCTGAAAGACCATTACTGTATCTTTTTATGGCTGAATCAGAGACATATAGAATTGGGAGGGACCTCCAGGCTCATCTAGTCCAACCCCCTGCACAACACAGGAAATTCACGAATACCACTCCCCACATCCCCAGTGACCCTTGCTCCATGCCCAGAATATAGCAAAAACCCTCCAGGATCTCTGGCCAAACTGCTAGTCTGTTAATGATCATAAATATAAGGGACCACACATTTCTATCGCAATACGTCAAAGCCAAAATAAAGTCACAATAAGAAATGTAACAGGTGGTGTTAGAATCTATTAACAGTTAGTGTGTTACATTTGGCTCCTAACTGGACTTATTGTAAATGCTAAATTGGAGCCTTTACAATACATAGAAACATTCTGACATTGAAAGGAATTTCTCTTTTAAAGAAGTCATTTCACTTTCCAAAATAGAAACTTGAGTCCAGCAGCACCTTAGAAACCAACAAGATTTTGGGGGTAGAAGCTCTCAACAGTCACTGAACAGAAGTTGGAACAGAGACTTACATCACTAACCCTGTGGCTATTAGGGGTATAGATGGAACTCTCTGTCTGGGGCAAGTGATGCTCTGTATTCTTGGAGAGCCAGTGAGGTGGGTGGGGCTGGAGAGAGCTCTCACAGTAGCTGCGCTTTCAAGGACAACCTCTGCCAGAGCTATGGCTGACCCAAGGCCATGCTAGCAGGTGCAAGTGGAGGAGTGGGGAATCAAACCCGGTTCTCCCAGATAAGAGTCCACACACTTAACCACTACACCAAACTGGCTCTTTTGTCATTTTGGATCATATTTTGTATCAAGTTTGTGATTTTGGATCATACCAGAATTATGACCAGCCATATGTCATTAGGAAACACACAAAGAGCATTAAAAAAAGAAAGTTAACTCCTATTGATCCAGAAGGACAAATGAATTCAATTACTCTTACCTTCAGAATTATTCTAGTTTCTTCTTTACTGGACTGCTTATCTACTTGTGTCACTCTGTATTCTAACCACTGCTGAACAACGGCTTTCTCTTCTGCAGTACTCCCAAGCAGCTGGTCCTGTTTTGCTTGTTTGACTAGGTGCATGGCTATAGTGGTCAGCCCGGTCAGACTGGGGCCATTGTTTGTCTGTAGTACAGGAATCTGAACAGAGAAAGTTAAAAGTTGACTCAGCAATACTGATGCAGAAGACAAGATGAAATTCTGTAATATCAAATCTCATCTAAGTTAAGAGTTTCTTTTTAAAAAATTGAATTTGACTTGACAGCCCTAGAAGCACATGTGCGGTGGGCAAGACTCAAGCTCGCACCTTCAAAATGTCGAATCCTACAGAAATAGAGTTGCCAAGTCCAGTTCAAGAACCATCTGGGGACTTTGGGGGTGGAGCCAGGAGACACTGGGGGTGCAGCATAACTCAACTTCAAAAGGAGTTCTGGCCATCACATTTAAAGGGACAGCACACCTTTTAAAATGCCTTCTTTCCATAGGAAATAATGAAGGATAGGGGCACCTCCTTTTGGGGCTCATAGAATTGGACCCCCTGGCCCAATCGTTTTGAAACTTGGGGAGTATTTTGGGGCGAGGCACTGGGTGCTATGCTGCGAATTTGGTGCCTCTACCTCAAAAAACAGCCCCTCCCCAAAGCCCCAGATCAATTCTCCATTATACCCTATGGGAATAAGTCTCCCTAGGGAATAATGGAGTGCCCAGCAGACATTTCCCTCCCCACCATGCAGTGCGGGGGAGGGGGTCTCCAAACCGGGGGAACCTCTGCCCCCACCTGGGGATTGGCAACCCGAAAATTCCCGCGCGGTGCATGATGGGGGAGCGCTTAATTTTTCTTTTATGGCGCAGCGCCGCAGGTCAGTTTCTCCCCTCCTCACCTTCTGGTCTCCCTGGCTGCTGTACTTGTTCCCCTTCTTCAGCCCCAAAGACTTCTCCAGCAAGCCCAGCTCCTCGACGCCTCGGCGCGGCCCCGCAGCAGCCGCCATCTTGGGCGAGGAAGGAAGGCGAGCGGCTCGTCACGCAACGAGCTGCGCCGTGATTGGAGGAGAGGGAGGCTCGGCCCCGCCTCCTGAGCGAATCAGGCCGGCTCCTGTGGTTGGCGGGAGAGGCGCGAGCGGCTGGCGGCGGCGCGTGGCCTCGAAGTCCCGTCTGCGGCTGCGTGGGGGTGACTGGTTTGCTGTGTGGTGTGGCTGATGTCTAAGAATGAGCTCCACTGGGCAACTTAAGGATCCCTAGCAGAGGATTCTAGAGGGGAAGCCTCATTTAGATCTGTCAGGGGTAATAGAAAACATTTGTTTTTATCTATGCAAGTAGGGTTGCCAGCCTCCAGGTGGGGCCTGGGGATCTCCCGCTTTTACAACTGATCTCCAGCTGGAAGAGATCGGCTCGCCTGGAGAAAATGGCAGCTTTGACGGGGGGACTCTGGCACTGCACCATGCTGAGGCCGCTCCCCAGACCCTGCCTTTTTCTGGATCCACCGCAAGGTCTCCAGTTATTTTCCAACACTCACCTGGCAGCCCTACAAGGCAGACTGCCCTCTGTGGTTTTCTCACGCCAATGCTGTTCATATATAAACTAGGGATGAGCTTGTTGCCCGTTGTGTTCTTCATGCTTGGTAGTTCCAGGTGGGCAGCCGTGTTGGTCTGAATCAGGGGTGGCCAAACTTGCTTAACGTAAGAACCACATAGAATAAACGTCAAGATGTTTGAGAGCCACAAGACAGGAAGGAGGGAGGGAAGGAAGGTGGCAAGAATGCAAATAGATGGAGGGAGGGAGGATGGAGGGAGAGGTGGAAAGAAAGCAACTTTAACTTTAATGCATTCTCTAAGCTGCTGGTTGGCTTGACTTGGAGATGTGATTGAAAGAGACAAGTGTCTTCTCCGAGTTGACCAATGG
This sequence comes from Heteronotia binoei, assembly GCF_032191835.1. Lineage (NCBI taxonomy): Eukaryota > Metazoa > Chordata > Lepidosauria > Squamata > Gekkonidae > Heteronotia > Heteronotia binoei. The sequence goes on along the minus strand of NC_083229.1, from coordinate 120,381,759 downwards.
GGCACTGGGGGCTTCAAGAAACGCACAATATGTGTGAAAGAGCCACAGTTTGGCTATCCCTGGTCTGAAGCAATAGAACAACGTTGGGAGTCCAGCAGCACCTTTGAGAGCAACAAAGTTTTATTCAGAATATAAGCTTTTGTGTGCATCATGTACCCAAAAGCTTATATTCTGAATAAAACTTTGTTGCTCTCAAAGGTGCTGCTGGACTCCCAACGTTGTCTTAATGCTTGGTGCTCTAGTATGGGGAAGCAGCTAGGGTCTCAGACAGGAGCAGTACAGTTCAAAAAGTGCCCCACTTTCTGCTCCGGAGGCGTTGAGTGCATGCGTGGTGGGAAACTCCGAATCCTGTCCCCCCACACCTACCCTGCTTTCTGGAGGGAAGTGCCTGGGCAACTCTTCTTGGCTTCAACAGGGGTCACAGTGGGACTGGGCAAAAGTTGGATCTAGGAGGATCTGACTTGTAGCGTTTCCCCACATATTTGCAAACCAAGTGGAGAAATCATGGCTTGCTTTAGCTGGCTTCTGTCGCTGAGCCGAAGCTTTGGGGATCCAGAATGCCACCCATCCGCTGCCCTTTGCCTAACGGGTTGCAGCGAACAGAGGATGAGCCCTCCTTACCCAGCAAAAGGGCTCTTACGTGCCTTCGTGTGGCATACATGCCATGGATTGTCTGGTAGAGATTTACTTATTCCCCCATAAAGCAACAGTTTCTTGCCTTGATTGGTGCAAACCAGGGAATTGGAAAAAAAGGTCAATCTAATGATTGACACCTTTATTGGAGCTTCTGAGCGGGACCCCACTCATTAGCACAAGTGAAGCAACCGTTTTGTGTAGCAGAGCATGATCCAAGCAGTCAGTCTTCAGGTCGCGGCAGGAGCTGCCTTACTGGACTCTTGTCTAGCCTTTTATTGAGTCATACAAGATAGTCACGAGACATTGTCTGAAGTGAAATCGCTGAATTATTCAAAACTCTTTGATCAGAGCATGGGACGTGCTCGAAAGCAGAGACCAGCTAATCGTGTTTACTGAGATTAGCATTTTTCCATGAGGATACACAAAGTTCAACTGTACCTGGTTCCCTGTTAACCTTTCAGGTGTGCCTGAAAGATCAAGGAGCGAGGTAAAGCCACTACAATTACGTATGCTGGTTGAAATGCGAGAGATTTATGGTGCTGAGTTAGAATGCACGAACAGCTTAGAGACTTTCCACACTATGGCTCTAGCAGCCAGAACTCTGGCTTATACGAGCTTGTTCTGTGATTGCTACGTTAGACTATCCTGTTACATGGCGGGCTGGTCGGACTTCAATGAAGCCCTGCATAGATTAAACCCCAGGACCAAGACGCACATTAGAATTGTTGGATGGCAGGCAGGGCAGTTCCCTCAAGTTAACTGTTTGGAGAAGATGAATGAATGGGTGTTGGTTTCCCCCCCAAAAACTGGTTCTGCCTATGGCCTTTTTTGTTGGGCTTTAAGCTTGGAAGTTATTTCTTTTATCATATTTTATCATACATAGACTACTGTAATGCCCTCTACATGGGGCTGCCCCTGTGCCGAACCCGGAAGCTGCAGCTAGTGCAGAATGCAGCAGCCAGACTGCTATTGGGCCTACCTCGGTGGGAACATGTGCGAGCTGGGCTGCGGGAGCTGCATTGGCTGCCAGTTAGTTACCGAGTTCATTACAAGGTGCTGGTTATTACCTTTAAAGCCCTATATGGCCGAGGACCTGTTTACCTTAGGGACCGCCTCTCTCCATATGTTCCCCAGAGAGCACTGCGATCCAGCTCACAAAACCTTCTGGAAGTACCTGGGCCAAAGGAGGCCAAACTAAAAATAACGAGGGAACAGGCCTTCTCTATAAAAGCACCCCAATGGTGGAACCAGCTGCCGGAAGAGGTGCGGGCCCTGCGGGACATTAGCCAATTCCGTAGGGCGTGCAAAACCGCCCTCTTCCGGCTAGCCTTCCAAGATGAAACCTGAAATGAACACCATGCCATCACTAACATCAACAATTGAGTTAGCAATAAGATAAGATTATTTTAGATTGATTTTAGATTGTTATAATATGTAATTTAATGGTAATTTTAAATGGTACTGAATGTATAATTGTTTTATTGTTTAATATGGCTTTTGCCACACTCTGTAAGCCGCCCTGAGCCTACCTCGGTGGAGAGGGCGGGGTATAAATAAAATGTTGTTGTTGTTGTTATTATTATATTTCCAGAAACTTACTGATAATACATTTTTTGCCTTTCCCTCCTTCAAGTTATTGGAACCCGAATGATTTCGTTCAAGAGTTGTGATATCGAAGATCAGTTGCTGCATCAGCACAGCGAAGGAGGTTAGTGTCGCCACCAGTAGGGCTGTGGCATGGAAACGGATGGTCTGACAAGATGCTGTGACAGTGAGTTCAGCACAGGGCACTGTGCTTAACCCTGAAGGCCCCTTGCAGCCTGGGACCCATGCGTCTGAAGGTCCACCTCTCTTGCTTGAGCCCATTTGCTGGGGATCCTAGACTTACCTGCCTGCCTAAGCATCTGTGTTAGGCATTTTGATGCTAGCTTTAAAAAGAAAACCTTTTTTTCCCTCTGTTATGCATGTGAATCTGTGTGTTACCAAACGGGTTTCCCGCCTGGCTCATTGGAGCCTGAAGGACTGAGCTTGGGGACTTAAGAACAATGGGCAGGAGGATCCAAATCCCAACTGCCCTGCTCCAATCACAGGTCCCCTGCTGGTTTGAATGACCCAATTACGTGCTAGGGAACCTAGCGTATATAGTTGGCCCAGCGAGCCCTGTTCCTCAGTTCAGTTAGTGCAGCCACCCACCATGCTGTACTCAATAAAGAGCTTGTTATCACTTCCACCTCACCTCTTCAGTGCCTAAGAACCCGCTATATTATATTTCCTGTCTTATAAAAGCCTTTCTGCCTCATCCTCCAGGTGAAGTTTCTTCCTTGCCGGAGATTCCGAGGGGTAGCTGAAAGCTCCAAAGTCAGTGGCCGTTTACAGACTGGATATATTTTGTAAGTTTTTATGAATAGCTGATATTTCTCCCCAGTAGTATTTGAAGTGTGCGGCTAGAGCAGAGTTTTGCAGATACTATGGACCACGAAAAGGACAAAATTAGTGGGTTCTAGATTAAATCACGTTTGAACTCTCCCTAGAAGCTGAAATAACAAAAATTTGGGTCAAATTCTGAGAGGACGAGTCACTGGTAAAGACAATAAAGCTAGGAAAAGTTGCAGGAAGATCCAACATGAGATGGACCGACTCAATCAAGGAAGCCGCGGCTCGCAGTTTGCAAGACCTGAGAATGGTTGTTGACGGTAGGACATTAATTCATGGGGTCACTATGCAACTTGATGGCACTTTATTTATTTATTTATTTTTATTTCATTCGATTTATATCCTGCCCTACCCCACCGAAGCGGGCTCAGGGCGGCTCACAACACAAAATTCTAACAATAAAATCAAGAATTAAAATACATTAATAATTGACACAATAAAATAAACACAATTCGTCAGCGTGCTATCCTACAGTCTTCTTTAAAATTCAGATATTCAGATGCCGGTCAGTTGTATGCCAACCGGAAGAGGACTGTCTTACAGGCCCTGCGGAACTGCCCAAGGTTCCGCAGGGCCCTCACCTCTTCCGGCAGCTGGTTCCACCAGCAGGGGGCCATGATCGAAAAAGCCCTGTCCCTAGTTGACTTCAGACGGGCCTCCTTTAGCAAACAGGAGTATTATTTTTTAATCTGTAAAAATAATTCACCTAGTAATAAGTTTTAATCAAGCCTAATTGTATGGCAGGGCGCACATAATTTTCATACTGTTCTTACCAAAATCTGTAAAAGCTGGATGGGATCTGTGCTGAAGGTGGTCAGGAGTAGCCCTAGGGCGCCGGGCTCCCTAGGCACCCTACTCCCCCTGCCCTCGCTGCTGGCCCCACGTGGGCAAAGGCAGAGGGCGAGGAGGGCATGTGCTGTGGCTCCGTCGCTCAGGCTCCCAGAAGTGGAAGCCGGAGTGACGCAGTGGCCCGTGTGCCTCCCCACCCTCTGCCTTTGCCTGCACAGGGCTGGTGGAAGGTGGCGGGCGGTGGGGAGGGGCAGGTGCCATGGAAGAGGCCAGGCAGCACACGGCCTCTTCCAGACTCCCAGGGTCCTCTCCTCCAGGGTGATATGAATCGCCCCGGAGGCAGGAGCAGGTGGGAGTGCCCAATCCGGCACCTTCCCTCTGCCTGTATCTTAGGCAACTGCCTAGGCCTGCCTAGTGGACGGGCTGGCCCTAAAGGCGGGTAACCATCTGATTCTCTGTAGTTCTCAACCCCATTTGTTCATCAGAAACACTCCGGTGGCCACAGTTATGCTGTCTACAGGACTGCCTCTTTTGTCTGCCCCCTGCTTGTGCACTGAAAGAATTACCTGGGCCTGGATACCCTCTTGGTGTTGCCACCATCTGGCAGTCTGTTCAGTGCAGTAAGGAAACTAAGGGACATATCCTATGCCTAGGGTTGCCAATCCCCAGGTGGGGGCAGGGGATCCCCCGGTTTGGAGGCCCTCCCCCCGCTTCAGGGTCGTCAGAAAGCGGGGGGAGGGGAGGGAAATGTCTGCTGGGAACTCTGTTATTCCCTAGGGAGATTTATTCCCATAGAAAATAATGGAGAATTGATCCACGGGTATCTGGGGCCCTGGGAGGGCTGTTTTTTGAGGTAGAGGCACCAAATTTTCAGTACAGCATCTAGTGCCTCTCCCCAAAATATCCTCCAAGTTTCAAAACTATTGGACCAGGGGGTCCAATTCTATGAGCCCCAAAAGAAGGTGCCCCTATCTTTCATTATTTCCTATGGAAGGAAGGCATTGAAAAGGTGTGCCGTCCCTTTAAATGTGATGGCCAGAACTCCCTTTGGAGTTCAACTATGCTTGTCACAGCCTTGATCTTGGCTCCACCCCTAATGTCTCCTGGCTCCACCCCCAAAGTCCCCAGAAATTTCTTAAATTGGATTTGGCAACCCTATCTATGCCTGAGTCTGGATTGCAATTCTATTCCACATACCGTATACCAATTAAGGACACTCAGACTAAAGGCTTAGTGCACATGGCAGCAGTAGGGTTGCCAATCTCCAGGTGGAGGCAGGGGATCCCCCGGTTTGGAGGCCCTCCCCCTGCTTCAGGGTCATCAGAAAGCGGGGGGAGGGGAGGGAAATGTCTACTGGGAACCCCATTATTCCCTATGGAGACTTATTCCCATAGGAAATAATGGAGAATTGATCTGTGGGTTTCTGGGGCTCTGGGGGGGCTGTTTTTTGAGGTAGAGGCACCAAATTTTCAGTATAGCAGTATAGCATCTAGTGCCTCTCCCCAAAGTACCCCCCAAGTTTCAAAAAGATTGGAGCCCCTAAAGAAGGTGTCCCCTTCATTATCTCCTATGGAATGAAGACATTTAAAAGGTGTGCCATCCCTTTAAATGTGATGGCTGGAACTCCCTTGGAGTTCAATTATGCTTGTCACACCCTTGCTCCTGGCTCCACCCCCAATTTCTCCTGGCTCCACCCCCAAAGTCTCCTGGCTCCACCCCAAAGTCCCCAGATATTTCTTGAACTGGACTTGGCAACCCTAGGCAGCAGTGAGGGACTTCTTTGCATGTGGTTCAGAAGTTCTGCAGCACTTGTGTTAGACAGACCAGGGAAGGCCAGTTTCTGTATTTTCAGGGCAACTCCATTGTCTGCAATGATCCGTGTGCTAGAAGTGTCCCTGTGTTTCATCAGTCTCCGTAATAAAATCCAAGGCATCTTGCGGTTAGGATTGCTTAGTTAGAGACTGCGTATTCAGGGGTAAACCAATGTGGTGCAGCGGTAAAGCGCTGGACGAAGGGTGGCAAGGCCTGGATTCAATCCCTACTTGTTGCGGATCTCAGTGAATTTAATACGCTATATGTTTTTGAACCTTCATGTCAAGACCTCTATGAATAATGCTTAAAAATTACATTGTGCAGCTCTGCCTTCAGGCCTGGGCAGGGGTGGAATTCTAGCAGGGGCTCCTTTGCATATTAGGCCACACACTCCAGATGCAGCCAATCCTCTGAGAGCTTACAAGGCTGTTTTTTGTAAGCTCTTGGAGGATTGGCTACATCAGGGGTGTGTGGCCGAAGATGCAAAGGAGCTCCTGCTAGAATTCCACTGCTGGTCCTGGGTATTGTCTTCCTGGTGCTGCAACCTTGTGAATGTGTACTGTTGCTAAAGACATCCATCAGGTGTTCAGTGCAGTTCTCAAAAACAATAAAGGAGCTTAATTTATCTTAGAAAACTACTGAACGATGGGATGAGCTTCTGTTGTCCGTTTCTTAAAATCACTTTTGCTGTTCCCCGAAAGCTGGCTAGTTTTCTGCAGCGCGGTTGAAAGTAGGAATGAGATCTATTGAGCAAACCTCTTTTTAGCAGCCTGAGATTATGATAACTGTACTTAGCATTTAAACAGCACATTTCAAGTGTTCAAAAGTGCTTCTCATGTATCATTTCAGTAATCTTTAAAGCCAGCGCTTAAATTACTGGAGAAGGGCAGGGTTTTGAATGATTCATTAGAGAGTTCCGTTTTTTCCTCCCCCTCATTTAAGAGTGGTTTTGTGATGACAACCCTCATCTACGGCTCCGAATCGTGGGTTTTATACCGTCATCACCTGCGACTCCTTGAGCGCTTTCATCAGCGCTGCCTTTGCACCATCCTCAACATCCACTGGAGTGACTTTGTGACCAACACTGAAGTTCTCAAGCGGGCGGAGGTTACCAGCATCGAGGCACTGCTGTTGAAGACGCAGCTGCGCTGGGCAGGGCATATTTCTAGGATGGAAAACCACCGCCTTCCCAAGATTGCCCTGTATGGCGAACTCTCCACCGGCCATCGAAATAGAGGGGCACCAAAGAAGAGGTACAAGGACTCCTTGAAGAAATCCCTTGGCACCTGTCGCATCAACCATCACCAGTGGTCTGACCTAGCCTCAGATCGCAAAGCATGGAGGCACACCATCCACCAGGCTGTCTCTTCTTTTGAGAACGCACGCATAGCTGGTCTTGAGGACAAAAGGAGGTTGAGGAAGAATCGCACTGCTACAGCACCAACCCTAAATCAGACTTTTCCCTGCAGCCACTGTGGCCGGACCTGCCTGTCCCGCATTGGTCTTGTCAGCCACCAGCGAGCCTGCAGCAGACGTGGACTATTGCACCCTTCTTAAATCTTCGTTCGCGAAGCCAAGCCGAGAGAGAACAGCTCTGTAATCCGGGCCAGACGGTGGCAGCCTAGGCTAGAGTATTGTGGCTTGCGTAAGGGCTGCTGGTTGTGTGCAGACTTGAATTGAGGATTTCTCAGCTCTCACTATGTGGCAGTAGCGAGCTAGTCGTTGTGAGCAGATGAAGAGCTATCCTTCAAACGACCGGTCCAAAAGGCTGGCAAGCATTACTGTTTGTACCACAAATGTCCACTGTTTTCTTAAATAAAATTCTTCGTCCGGGCTCTAGCTGCCTGTTGATTCCAAAGTCAATTGCTGATCTAGGCTATATCTTGGCCATCATCTCTTTTGTAGCACTAGAGTAACTGGGACATAAGAGACGAGGGGCAGCACCTCAAATGCATGTGTCAACTGTTAACTGGGCCTTTTGCAGTTGGTGTTCTTCCCCCTTAATCTGTCCCCTGTTCTAGTATACATGAAACCTGCATCATAAAGGGAATTTGTGGCTTTAAGTTTTGCAGTTGCTTCAGGTTGCAAGCTCTTGGCCCTCTAGATTTTTATTCCTCTATGGAGAACCCCCCCACCCTGATCTGAGTTTTAAACGTGTGGTTTTTTTCCTCTTGGAAGTGGCAGGAAACCAGTTTCAGTTATCTGTTAGATCACAGCTGTACATATGCTAATAGGCATGTAGGAAAACCAACGAAGGGATTTGGTGCCGGGAAGTCTCCAGGTGATTCCTGGAGATTTCCCAGAATGTCTTCCAGGAAGGCACCCAGAATGCACCTGTGTGTCCCAGAATGCACCTGTGACATGGGCAGACTGGGTCAAAGGGGTGGACAGAGTGATGTAAAGTGGGTGGAGACGGGATTAAGAAAACTTCCCTGCAAGGGGGAAGGTTCTCTTTTTTCCCCCTTGGAATGCTAAGCTGGGGGGCCATCTCTGAGCTGCGGTCTGCCAAAAGGCCATGTGGTCACCCAGGTAAAGTAACATAGATGTGACCCTTGTAACTTTTTAAGATCATTAGTGCCTGCCTTATTTTAACATCAGCTAGGGTATGTTTAGAAAAGGGACAGAGGATTGCATTTTTAACCAGTTTTTTTTAAATCCTGTTTGCTGATCTAGTGCTATCCTTTTTTTTTTTTTTTTTAAATCACCCTTAGTGATGCTATGATGTCACTTCCAGGAAAAACCCAGAAGTGATGTCAGTCCACTCTAGGAATTGCCAGAAACTCTATTGTTTTACTATGCCAGGCAATCCTATGTAACATGCATGGAGGAATTTTACTATAGATGGTATTTTTGAATTTCTACAATACGTGTGTTTAAAAAGCACTTCCCAGAGTTCTGCTGTGCTCTGTCTTCGCACTAAGGAACATACCTAGTAGGGCTGTGCACCAGCTCTCAATTCAGGTTTTTTTCCACAAGTCATTTTGCTAATAAACTGCCCCCAAATTATTGCAAAGACGGCTAAATTTCTAAACATGGCATCAGAGTGCGGATCAAAAATGCTGTACAGTTGGGGCATGCGCAGAGAAAGGCTTGAAGGAAAAAATCTAAAACTTTTTTTTTTAAGTTGCATTTAAAGCATCCAAAATAGAGAATGCTGATCGAGATTTTGGAAAATCTCGTGAGATCACAGTCAGCACTCTGCGGTCACCTAGCAACCAAGACACAGGATGTTTTGCCTAGGCACACCTCGACATTACTGCAGGTTTTGGGGGTAGGGTTGCCAGTTATGGGTTGGGAAGTTCTTGGAGTCTGGGGAGGGTGGGGTTTGGGTAGGAGAGAGACCCTAGGGTGGTGTAATTCAGAGGGCGTTTTCGCACTGACCTTACGTCGGAGCGACGTCCCTCTTCACCGCGCAGCATCTGCGCGGATTTCGCACTAATTGCCCCACAGAACCCGGAAGAGCCGCAAAGTCCCACGGCTTTTGCATCGCAAATGTAAACTGCCAAAAACCAGTTTACATTTGCGATGCAAAAGCCGCGGGACTTTGCGGCTCTTCCGGGTTCTGCGGAGCAATTAGTGCGAAATCCGCGCAGACGCTGCGCGTTGAAGAGGCACGTCGCTCCGGCGTAAGGTCAGTGCGAAAACGCCCAGAGTCTGCCCTCCAAAGCAGCCTCTGAAGGCTCTCTAGGGGAACTGCTCTCTAATCTAGAGATCATTTTAGATGGGTAGCCCTGTTGGTCTGAAGCAATAGAACAAAGTTTGAGTCCAGTGGCATCATTAAGACCAACAAAGTTCAAATTTTGAGTATCAGCTTTGTTGGTCTTAAAGACTCAAACTTTGTTCTGGAGATCATTAGAGGTTCTGGGAGCTCTTCAGGCCCTACTTGGAGGTTGGTAACCCTATTTGGTGTAGTGGTTAAGCGTGTAGTGGTTAAGTGGTTAAGAGCCAGTTTGGTGTAGTGGTTAAGTGTGCGGACTCTTATAGGGGAGAACCGGGTTTGATTCCCCACTCCTCCACTTTCACCGGCTGGAATGGCCTTGGGTCAGCCATAGCTCTGGCAGAGGTTGTCCTTGAAAGGGCAGCTGCTGTGAGAGCCCTCTTGGCCCCACCCACCTCACAGGGTGTCTGTTGTAGAGGAAGAAGATAAAGGAGATTGTGAGCCGCTCTGAGACTCTGGAATTCGGAATGGAGGGCGGGATATAAATCCAATATCTTCTCCTCCTCCTGGGGAAAGCAGAAGCAGCAGGGAAAGATGGAGGGAGAGAATATGCCAATGGAGAGTAGGATGACAGAAAGCAAAGGTGAATGGGTTGGAGATACTTTAGAGAGGACGTGGAGAATGGAGCGGGGTCAGGTAGAAAATGGAAAATGTGGGTTCATCCTCAGCTTGTAAAAAATCTACTGACAACCCCTTTTGCACCCCATGCGAGAGCAAAACAGCTCCTAGTAAGTTTTATGAGACTCTGCAAAAAAGTTCTAAGTGTGTGAGCCCTTTCTTCATGGGTGGATGGAATGAAAATATTCTTAGTTTAGCTAAATCCAAGCGGCCAGCCGGGTTGGACTGAAGCAGCTGAACAAAGCAGGAGTCAAGTATCACCTTTAAGACCAACCCGTTTTTATTTAGAACGTCAGCTTTCGTGTGCTCTCTAAGCACACTTCATCAGACGAGGAATCCGGCACAGTGAGCAGAGCCATACATAGCTGGTAGGCAGCGGTATGCCTAAATAAAAATTAGTTGGTCTTAAAGGTACAACTTGACTCCTGCTTTGTTTAGTTTAGCTAAAGCGCTGTAAGATAGAAAAGGTAAATCCAACCAGGACATACTAACAAATAAGAGAGTTTAAAAAAACAACAGCATCCTAACACATTAAAATTTTATGTCCTGTTATTTAAGTATCCTGGGAACAGACAGAATGTTTTAAAAGCACTCCCGGTTCTCTTTAATTTTTAATCCAGCTGGAAGAAAGTGATAGTGTCACAAACCCTCCAGTAATGAATTCTCAACTGACAACATTGCATAATCTTTTGCGGGGCTTTCTTGTTCTTTGTTTTTCCTGACAACCGTGCATCTGTCGGTTACATCCATACCCCAAAAACTGTTTCAAATAAGCCAAAGCATTTCAGGCCATATGATCCAGGCCAGTTGTCTAGGTACCACTAAACAAAAAGAATGTTGTTCCTAAGTTTTATTTTTAACTTTGAGAAAGAAACCAGTTGGATGTAGAATTGAAACAGAAGAAGGAAGTTAACCGTTTTTAGCACATGGCTGATGCCACCGATCGCTGCTATTGCTTAGAAAAGCCAAGGAGTTTCTGATGCTGGTGTGATTTTGATGTTCTACTGACGTGCAACGTATGTTCAATTTATTTAAAATATTTATGGATTGTCTTTCCGTTCGTTTGAAATCACTTGGGTGTGTGTTTACTTAATTTTTTTAAAAGGTAAATGTAGTCCCCTGTGCAAGCACCATTTGTTTCCGACTCTGGGGTGACGTCGCATCACGGCGTTTTCACGGCAGACTTTTTACGGGGTGGTTTGCCATTGCCTTCCTCAGTCATCTATACTTCCCCCCCAGCAAGCCGGGTACTCATTTTACCCACCTCCGAAGGATGGAAGGCTGAGTCAACCTTGAGCCGGATACCTGAACCCAGCTTCCGCCAGGATCAAACTCAGGTCGTGAGCAGAGCTTAGGACTGCAGTACTGCAGCTTTACCACTCTGCACCACGGGGCTCTTTCTAGGTAAAGGTAGTCCCCTGTGCAAGCACCAGTTGTTTCCGACTCTGGGATGAATCGCATCATGACGTTTTCACGGCAGACTTTTTACGGGGTGGTTTGCCATTGCCTTCCCCAGTCATCTACACTTTCCCCCCAGCAAGCCGGGTACTCATTTTACCGACCTCGGAAGGATGGAAGGTTGAGTCAATCTTGAGCCGGCTACCTGAAACCAGCTTCTGCCAGGATCGAACTCATGTCGTGAGCAGAGAGCTCGGACTGCAGTACTGCAGCTTTTACTTAATTTATTTCATGGTCAATCAGCTAGGTAACAGTGGTGACGGCAGAGCTGAGAGTCTCTGCACAGCAGAATTCTGCAGCTGCTCTGAGCCCGTCTGCCACCCTGAGCCCGTCAGGGGAGGGCGGGATATAAATGTGATAAAAGAAATAAAGAAAAATATATAAATACAGTTTGGCTTCTTGCGGAATCAGTTCACACTTGGGCTTGTTACTTAAACAAGAAATAGAAGTTCTTTATTGTAAGAGAACTCCATGTTGGTGTTCTAGCTATCTGTCTCAGCTAGGATGGAGAGAGATTGCAGAAATCATGTTCAGCCCTCACACAGGTGAAGGAAAAGGAAAGTGGCTGGAAGGAAGGAGCCCTCTGAGAGGAGATGACTGAGAGGTGATACGATTGCCATCTTCAAGTACTTGAAGGGCTGTCCTATAGGGATGGTACAGAATTGTTTCTGATGTCCAAGAAGGTCAGATCAGAATCAATGGATTGAAATGAAATCAGAAGAGCTTCCGGTTCAACATTAGGAAGAAACTTCCTGAGAATTAGAGCAGTTCCTCAGTGGAACAGGCTTCCTCGGGAGGTGGTGGTCTCTTTTTCCTTGGAGGTTTTTAATCAGAGGCTAGATGGCCATCTGACAGCGATGAAGATCCTGTGAAGTTAGGGGGAGGCAGGGCTTTTTTTGTAGTTTTTTGTAATAAGAGCCCTGTAGGCTCTCGGAGAATTGGCTGCATCAGGGGTGTGTGGCTTAGTATGCAAAGGAGTTCCTGCTACAAAAAAAAAGCCCTGGGGGGAGGTATCTGTGAATTTTTTGCATTGTGCAGGGGGTTGGACTAGATGATCCTGGAGATCCCTTCCAACTTTATGATTCTATGAAAAAGCAGGAGAAACTGTGACCAGAAAGTGAACAGAGTGTTGAAGGGAGGAAAATCAATGCAGAACAACAAAGAAACCCGATGGACATGCACGGTGAAAGCGAGGGGAAACGCCCATGATAACAGACCTGGCATGGCAGTTATAGGTAGCAAGGACTAATTTATGGAAATTATTTAAGGAAGATGTTCATTATAAGTAAAAGCCTGCGGACTTAAAACAGCATACGTTTAAACAGCGACAGCTAACCATTCCTAAACATTTAGGCTTGAAGAAAGGATGTGAAAAGTTTTGACTACTGATGCAGAAATCACTTACCTCCCGGTGCAGCCTGAAAAAATGATTGATTTCTGGAAGCTTTAACTTATGTTTAGGACATTGGGGTTTTTTTTCCTTGCCCAGAAATACCTGCTTTATCAGGTAACAAAAACCCAAAAATGCATGGCTGCAATAAATTAGTCTAAACCCAGGCAGGCTGGCTTATTTTACAGACAGCATTAATTAGATTTGGTTACAATACAACAAACTGTGAGCAAAAATTTTAAAATATACAGCACTTGGATGCTTGAGATATTCTGAGAGCCAGTTTGGCATGGTGGTTAAGTGAGTGGACCCTTCTCTGAGAGAACCGGGTTTGATTCCCCACTCCTCCCCTTGCAGCTGCTGGAATGGCCTTGGGTCAGCCATAGCTTTCGCAGGAGTTGTCCTTGAAAGGGCAGCTGCTGTAAAAAGCTCTCTCAGTCCCACCTACCTCACAGGGTATCTGTTGGGGGCGGGGAGGAAGGTAGAGGAGATTGTGAGCCACTCTGAGATTCAGAGTATAGGGCGGGATATAAATCCAACATCATCATCATCATCTCCTTCTCCTCCTCCTTCTCCTCTTTTTAAAAAAATGAGTTTGTGTTTTATTAGGAATTCTTCTTCATTTGTTTGCATACTGGGTTGAGGTTTCAGGCACAATGTAAATTGCACTGCTGATTGGATTATATATATTCTTAGATACACACACACACACACACACACAGAGTTGCCATTTCCAGGTTAGGAAACTCCTGGTGATCTGAGGATGGAGTCCTGGGAGCACAGGGACCTCACTGGGGTACAATGCCACAAAGCAAATCTTAAACATCCGTTTTCTCCCGGGGAACTGATCTCTGTAGCCTGGAGATGAACTGTAATTCCTGGGGATCCCCAGGTCCCACCTGGAGGGTGGCATCCCTAACTCCCCCCCACCTCACATACATATTGAGATACCACTGTGCAAACTGATGCCAGCATTTTATGAGAGGAACATAATAAACTGTAATCCAGTGCAATTTCATTTCTTGTCATTGCAATCTTTCCAAGATAACGTCATTATTCAGCCACAGTTTTCTGAAGTATTGCTGTCATGCTCTCACAGAAATGGGTTATGCAAGACTTAGTGGTGTTGCAAAGAAGAAGATATTGGATTTATATCCCGCCCTATACTCTGAATCTCAAGAGTCTCAAAGCAGTCACAATCTCCTCTTCCTTCCCCACCCCCCCAGACACAACAGACACCCTGTGAGGTAGGTGGGGCTGAGAGCTTTTTGCAGCAGCTGTTCAAGGACAACTCCTATGAAAATTATGGCTGACCCAAGGCCATTCCACCAGGTGCAAGTGGAGGAGTGGGGAATCAAGTACTTGAAGGGCTGAAGAAGAAGAAGAGATTGGATTTATACTCCACTTTTCATTTGAAGTCTCAGAGCAGCTTACAATCACATTCCCTTCCTCTCCTCACCCTTTGAGGTAGGTGAGAACAGCTCTGAGAACTGAGACTGACTTGAAGTCACCCATCAGCTTGCTCGTTCACCCCGGTGGCGTGCTGCCCATCCACAGGTTGTTTTCCGTAGAGTGGCAGCAATTCCTGCCAATCCATTTTGGGGGACCATTGTTAGGGTAACTGCTCTCAAAATGAGATTGGGGAATTAGATTGAGAGACAGCTGGCCCAATAGGAATCTTTGTTATCTGTGTATACCAGGCTCAACCATTCAGACAGTCAATGCTCAATAAAAGGACTCTAATTTAATAAACCCAATTGTAATTTATTTGGAATAATAGTTCTTTCACACAAGGTAAAAATACAAAACAATCACACATTCACACAGGCCTAAAGAAATACAGATAGATCGATAGGGGTAACATATATGGGTAGACAGACAGGGCGATAATTACCATCGTAGTCTTCCAGGAAGGTTCCAATGGCGACTTAAGAGGACAGGGGAAATGGACCCAACACTGTGGCCAGAATTGGGGATGGATCTAGACAGCGGGTAATAGGGGTTGCTGAATAGAAAGCACACATGAGTGGAGTTGGGTCAGAGGTTAAATAGACTCTCTTAGACCCCTTAGGTGCTGGGAGGTCTCGGGGAGGAGCAGGGGGAGGCTCTGCGATGACCAAGAAGGCTGGACATCCCTTGCTGACACCTAATTGGATGCCAGTTTTGACCAATGAACTTCACCTTAGTCTGGTGAAGCTGGAAATTTCCAAGCTGCAATGCTGCCTGGGGCGGCTCCAAGGTATTAGACTAGGGTGAGAATGGGAATGGCTGGATACTTAAGATTAAATGGGATTAGCTGGGAAGGTGACAATAGGGAATCAAATACTGGCCTAGGTACCACCCTGGTTAGACAAAAGACTTGATGAAGACAGGAGATGTCCTTCCTCTTATCTCATCTTCTGCTGGGCAAGATTTATTGTTCTGGTATTGCTGAGCAATTAGGATCAACAGTGGAGCTATTAATCCATTCATAAAACAGATGGGTTGCTTGCAGGCTCAGGGTGTGTTCGTGTGACTTTCCCACTAAGAAGGAATGAGTCTAGCCTGGCAGGGTATGCTTGGATCAGGAAAGCAAGATGGATTCTGCTGTTGTTAGCTTTAGGTCCATGGAGCCAGGCTGGAAACATGGTGGCCTGGCTTCTTCCACTGCAGTGGCCAAGACTGGGCACACAAGGAGCAGCTGGAGCATGTCTGTGGTTCTGGCTAACACTCTTCAGAGATGTAGAATGCAAAGCTGCCATATAAGCCTTAGAAACTGTAAGCAAAGTCCACTTCTTAGAGCAGATGTGTGAGAGTCAAAGCTCCAGGCACCCTGGCAACCACACTGGCGATCACGATGTCCACATGTATGAAAAGTAGGGGGCTTTTCCTCACACCATCCCCTCCCTGTTGCTGCTGCCCAGAAAGAAAGAGAGGAACAGACAAATGATGCTCCTCAGAGCAGCTGTTCCTGAGGCTGAGCTCCAGTTGGTGAACATAGGAAGCTGCCTTATACTGAATCAGACCCTCGGTCCATCAAAGTCAGTATTGTCAACTCAGACTGGCAGCGGCTCTCCAGGGTCTCAAGCTGAGGTTTTTCATGCCTACTTGCCTGGTCCCTTTTTAGTTGGAGATGCAGAGGATTGAACCTGGGACCTTCTGCTTACCAAGCAGATGCTCTAGCATTGAGCCACTGTCCCTCCCCAACTAAAGGGAACCTCCATGTTTAGAGGCAGTCAGTCTCTGAGTCCCTGAGCCAGGGGGCAACATCAGGGGAAGGCCCCAGCTATCTATGCCCTGTTTTTGGCCATCCTGAGGAACTGGTCGGTCACTGTGTGAGGCAGGATGGTGGACTAGATGGACCACTGGTCTGATCCAGCAGGGCTCTTCTGATGTTCTTACGCAGGCCGCAGCCTCTGGTTGGCCACCATGTGAGACAGGAAGCTGCACTAGATGGACCATTGGTCTGATCCAGCAGGGCTCTTCTTACGTTCTCATGAAGGCCTTGGCCTCTGTCCCTTGTTGTTGTCCATCCAGAGGAACTGGTTGGCCACTGTGTGTGAGAGGATGCTGGACTTGATGGACCATTGGTCTGATCCAGCAGGACTCTTCTTACGTTCTCATGAAGGCCTTGGCCTCTGTGCCTTGTTGTTGTCCATCCAGAGAAACTGGTTGGCCACTGTGTGTGAGAGGATGCTGGACTTGATGGACCATTGGTCTGATCCAGCAGGACTCTTCTTACGTTCTCATGAAGGCCTTGGCCTCTGTGCCTTGTTGTTGTCCATCCAGAGGAACTGGTTGGCCACTGTGTGAGACAGGAAGCTGCACTAGATGGACCATTGGTCTGATCCAGCAGGGCTCTTCTTACGTCCTCATGAAGGCCTTGGCCTCTGTGCCTTGTTGTTGTCCATCCAGAGGAACTGGTTGGCCACTGTGTGAGACAGGAAGCTGCACTAGATGGACCATTGGTCTGATCCAGCAGGGCTCTTCTTACGTCCTCATGAAGGCCTTGGCCTCTGTGCCTTGTTGTTGTCCATCCAGAGGAACTGGTTGGCCACTGTGTGAGACAGGATGCGGCACTAGATGGACTATTGATCTGACCCAGGAGGGCTCTTCTTATGTTCTTAGTGCCTAGCTGCAGCTCACTCACCAATCCCCTTTGTCTCCTTGGGGCAGTCAAAACCGACCCAAGGAAGACCAGTGAGCAGTTGGGTGAGAGCGTATGCAGTGTTGTGTTTGCACACCCAGATGACCAAGCCAGCAGTAACGGCCCCTGGACCCTGTTCATTCACCTGCCTGTCAGTTTGGTGTAGTGGTTAAGTGCACGAACATTTATGTGGGAGAACCGGGTTTGATTCTCCACTCCTCCACTTGCACCTGCTGGAATGGCCTTGGGTCAGCCAGAGCTCTTGTAGGAGTTGTCCTTGAAAGGGCAGTTGCTGTAAGGGCAGCCCCACCAACCTCACATGGTGTCTGTTGTGGCGGGGTGGGGGGGAAAGTAGAAGAGATTGTGACCGCTCTGAGACTCTTAAGATTCAGAGTATAGGGCGGCATATAAATCCAATATCGTCTCCTCTTTCTCCTTCTCCTCCTCCTCCTCCAGGACCTCAGTGGTGGCTGCCAAATTGGCGTGGGTGTGTAAGGGGGGGGGCTTTACACTTCTTGTTGTTTCCCAGAGGAAGAGGCTTGGGTGCACGAATGGCTCAAATGTGGCTCATAGTAGCGCTTGCTGAAACTCTGCCGATGGGATGAAGAACGGGGATGCTGTCTGATGGCATCTTGCTGGGCCTTCACCCCAATCTAAACTGGCACAATGTGGCCTTAATACACTGCCCTGGCTGAATGTGCCCCTGTAGCTATTGCATTGTCTTTCTATTAAACCCCACCACCTCACATCTCCTTTCTCCATATACCTTCCTTTTCTCTTTTTTTCTCCTGTGTGCTGCTGGGATTGTGCAATCTGCTAGGCAACACCATATAATTCTCGCAATGAAAATCAACCTGTATAGTAACTTCTGGGACTGCTGATAAATAAGTTGGTGTCTGGAGATCTCCTAGAGTTACATCTGACCACCAGGCTACCAGCAGTGGCTGCTTTGGAGGGTGGACTCAATGGCATTGTACCCCACTGAGCTCTCTCCCCTCTCCTGACCCCCCCCCCCCAGACTCTACCCCCCAAATCTCCAGGAATTTGAGTAGAGCCAGTTCACATTCAGGTCGCAGGAGGAGGAAGAAGAATATCTATACCCTGCCCTTCTCTCTGAATCAGAGACTCAGAGTGGCTTACAATCACCTAGATCTTCTCCCCCCACAACAGACAGCTTGTTAGGTGGGCGGGGCTGAGAGAGCTCTCACAGCAGCTGCCCTTTCAAGGACAACTCCTGCAATAGCTATGGCTAACCCAAGGCCATTCCAGCAGCTGTAAGTGGAGGAGTGGGGAATCAAACCCGGTTCTCTCTCTCAGCATGCTTAACCACTATGCCAAACTGGCAAGAAGAGTACTTTCCCTATTACCAATGGACAGCTAGTCCACCACGTGTGTGGGAGTATGAGGGCATTGTTTCTACAGGAAAGACTGGAGACAGATGTGTCTCCTTGGAAGGCCATTTAGAGAGAGTGAGAGGACAAAGTGAGAGAGGGAGAAGAGGGGTCAGAGGGCAGCTTTAAGACAAAGAGAGGCATCCCATTCAAGGAGATAACACCTATTGTCATGAGCCCTGATGAGGAGGAGCTGGAAGGGTTAACAGACCTGGAAGAGTTGCCAGCCAGTTCCTCAGCTGAACAAACAGCAGCTGGCCCATCAATCACTCTCCAGGCACCAGTGTCAGCTGTTGACGATCAGTCTCCTCCAAGCTCTCCTCCTCTCATCTCAAGAGTTCGAAGCAGGCTCTGGAAAGAACTTTCAGAGCGAAGTCATGAGGCACGTCGATGCTTCAGATCTCTCAGCCCTGAGTTCTAGAAGAGTCACTGCCGCCCAGGGAGCAGGCTGATTGAGACTCCCATATAGCAGGGGTGGCCAATGGTGGCTCTCCAGATGTTTTTTTGGCCTACAATTCCCATCAGCCCCAGCCAGCATGGCCAATGGCTGGGGCTGATGGGAGTTGTAGGCAAAAAACATCTGGAGAGCTACCACTGGCCACCCCTGCCATTTAGCTCCCACCCAGGACCTGGTAGCCTTGTGGAAGCAACAAGTCTATTCTCTGGCTTGCATCCACGCTCCTTCCTGATCCCTGATCCTGACCTGCTTGATTTCCTTGGCACCCTGACCTTTTGGCTTTTGGACATTGACTTGTGATTCCGGTTTGTGATTCTTCATTGGTGACTTGGCTCCTGCTTGACTTCCTGGATTTTGACCTTGGACTGGCTTTGGACACCTGCCTGCCTGCACCCCGAGAACGTGACTCCTATACACACTTTCAGAGTGATGTAGTACCCCCAGCGTCCAGGTATACTGAGTCGCTCACTCCAGCGCCCAGAACCGGCAGCCCTACTGATAAAGATGTTAGAATGGATGGCTGGAAACCACTGGGAAAAGCAGTTGTAACATTCTGTACAATAGTCTTAAAATCCTGTTTTAAAAATGAACTAAAGCAAGGCAGGCCATGAATCAACAATTCCATGGAACTGTAAAATATTTAAATTGTAAATTGTCATTACACCCACATCTCCTTGAATGGGATGCCTCTCTTTGTCTTAACCTGGGAGCTGCCCTCTGACCCCTCTTCTCCCTCTCTCCCTTTGTCCTCTCACTCTCTACACATGGCCTTCCAAGGAGACACTTCTGTCTGCAGTCTTTCCTGTAGAAGCAATGGCCTCACTTCTGGGAAAGAAATGCCCTCATTTCGACCCAGGCTTCTGAGCAATAGAGTAATTAACAGACATCCTCACATTCTGACATGTTACTGTTTTATTTGGTTTCCCACGCTAATGCAACCCAGATCAAAGGTTTTCTGAATTTGTTAATTTTACTAATCTGCTATTGGATTTTAACTTCGCCCCACTTTGCATCCTAAACCCAAGCTATACGTAGCTCTGCTTACTGTACCTCACTCCTCGTCTGAAGAAGTGTGCATGCACACGAACGCTTACATTCTGAATAAAAGTTGGTCGGTCTCCAAGGTGCTGCTGGACTCCCGCTTTGTTCTACCGCTTCCTCCCCTGTTCATGTATCGAAGGGAACAGTTTTGGGACTCGCACAGTCTGTGACGCATTCGCAGCTGGCCTCTTGATGTGGTGTGGAAATGTCCCCAGGGAAGAGGGCAGGAACTGCCTCACTTTTGGGGAGACTCCCATGCTTTCTGTTGCACAAAACACTTCTAAACCAAGTTGTGGGCAGCTGCTGTGCAAATGAACCCTTGGAGAGAGCAGATGTCTCCTATTATAAAAGGTCATGACTTATTCCAGAAGATCAAAATGCTTGGCAAACCCCTGGGTTCCATGTTATGCAATTCCCTTTCCCAGGCTAAGCACAACAATGCCATGAGCAGTGCCAATGACTAAATTTGGTTCTTACAGCATCTTTGCCGTCATGCTTTGTTCTGCTGTTCTCTTCAGAGCTTGCTTTATTTACCTACCCGAGTCATCTACGGATCCCATTCTTCAGTTCTGTATTGATATAGGCTTTAAAAGAATTCCATATTGTTCTTGTTTCTTTTATTTGAGTATGTATCACTCTCTGTAACTAGTTTACTGCTGCAATTATTAAAGAATGTGTGTTTGAGGAGATGCAAAACGTTGGTGTTTTGCAAAGGCCTCGGGGTCCTCGATCTGTAAGAACAAAAGAACATAATAAGATCAGGCCAATGGCCCATCCAGTCCAACACTGTGTCACAGAAGAACATAAGAGAAGCCATGTTGGATCAGGCCAATGGCCCATCCAGTCCAACACTCTGTGTCACAGAAGAACATAAGAGAAGCTGTGTTGGATCAGGCCAGTGGCCCATCCAGTCCAACACTCTGTGTCACATAAGAACATAAGAGAAGCCATGTTGGATCAGGCCAATGGCCAATCCAGTCCAACACTCTGTTGTCACAGAAGAACATAAGAGAAGCCATGTTGGATCAGGCCAATGGCCCATCCAGTCCAACACTCTGTTGTCACAGAAGAACATAAGAGAAGCCATGTTGGATCAGGCCAATGGCCCATCCAGTCCAACACTCTGTGTCACACAGTGGCCAAAAAATTTATATATATATATAGGTTGAGGATTGGTTGGTGTTGGTGCTTTGAAAATTGAATATGCTTTCCCGTAGTTCAAAAGGACCATGAAAAACTGCTATCAAGAGCTGTTTTAGAAAAAGCTAGTCTTGTTGAAGTTAATGGGACATTAGCCTTAACTAATGTAATGCCATTAATTCAGTGAGATTTGCGCACCTTGCTTTCTCAAGATCAGAGTCTTGCTGCTTTTTGCAGATTTTGTGATAGAAGAAGAAGAAGAAGAAGAAGAAGAAGAAGAAGATATTGGATTTATATCCTGCCCTCCACTCCGAAGAGTCTCAGAGTGGCTCACAATCTCCTTTACCTTCCTCCCCCACAACAGACACCCTGTGAGGTAGATGAAGATATTGGATTTATATCCTGCCCTCCACTCCGAAGAGTCTCAGAGCGGCTCACAATCTCCTTTACCTTCCTCCCCCACAACAGACACCCCGTGGGGTGGGTGGGGCTGGAGAGGGCTCTCACAGCAGCTGCCCTTTCAAGGACAACCTCTGCCAGAGCTATGGCTGACCCAAGGCCATGCTAGCAGGTGCAAGTGGAGGAGTGGGGAATCAAACCCGGTTCTCCCTGATAAGAGTCCGCACACTTAACCACTACACCAAACTGGCTCAAACTGATAGAGAGAGGCTTCCTTTTTAAAATAATCTGGGTTGAATAGAAAGCCATGTGTGTTTCAAGAAAATCCACTCGATAAAAGGGAGGTTTTTGGTTAAAAAGACCCAATGGGTGTTCTCATGCAGCTTAAATGGGTAAAGACATGGTGTAAGAATTGTACTATATAAACATATGAAAGTTCCTCATCCCCCCCCCCGATTTTAATATTTAACATCAAGGTCTTGGTTAAAAATATGTTGAGGATGCAGAGTGTTTAAACTCCATGGATATAAATCAAGATGGGTTGTTTTCAACGTCCCCTCTAAGCTGTGGAGTCTTGAGAGCAAAAATGCTACACTGCGAGCTCCTGGCATTAAAGTTGTGAGCTCCTGCATAAATTAGTTTTCTCTGGAGCCATTTTTCCTGAGCGAAGACAAAAATGTGTGAAAGGAAAGGAAAGGTCCCCTGTGCAAGCACCAGTCGTTTCCGACTCTGGGGTGACGTTGCTTTCATAACGTTTTCACGGCAGGCTTTTTACGGGGTGGTTTGCCGTTGCCTTCCCCAGTCATCTACACTTTCCGCCCAGCAAGCTGGGTCCTCATTTCACCGACCTCGGAAGGATGGAAGGCTGAGTCAACCTCGGGCCGGCTACCTGAATTCAGCTTCTGCCGGAATCGAACTCAGGTCGTGAGCAGAGAGTTCAGATCACAGTACTGCAGTACTGCTGCTCTACCACTCTGCGCTACGGGGCGGCTAAATGTGTGAGCCAGAGGCTAAAAAGCTGTGAGCTAGCTCACACCAACTCAGCTTAGAGGGACCACTGGTTGCCTTTGTTAGTCTGTCCGCAGTAGCAGTAGAAGAGAGCCAGAGTCCAGTAGCAGCTTCAATACTAACAAAAACTGTGGCAGGCTAGGAGCTTTTGTGAGCCGCTGCTCACTTCTAAAGATACTGAGGAATGAAAACTCTTACCCTGCCACCGTTTTTGGTGCTACAGATCTCATTGGGTGAGTTTCGGCGAGTCCTTGATGATTCTGGTGTTAGACATAACTGCTAGAGCCAGTTTGGTGTAGTGGTTAAGTGTGCGGACTCTTATCTGGGAGAACCGGGTTTGATTCCCCACTCCTCCACTTGCACCTGCTAGCATGGCCTTGGGTCAGCCATAGCTCTGGCAGAGGTTGTCCTTGAAAGGGCAGCTGCTGTGAGAGCCCTCTCCAGCCCCACCCACCTCACAGGGTGTCTGTTGTGGGGGAGGAAGGGAAAGGAGATTGTGAGCCGCTCTGAGACTCTTCGGAGCTAAGGGCGGGATATAAATCCAATATCTTCATCTACCTCACAGGGTGTCTGTTGTGGGGGAGGAAGGGAAAGGAGACTGTGAGCCGCTCTGAGACTCTTCGGAGTGGAGGGCGGGATATAAATCCAATATCTTCATCTACCTCACAGGGTGTCTGTTGTGGGGGAGGAAGGGAAAGGAGACTGTGAGCCGCTCTGAGACTCTTCGGAGTGGTGGGCGGGATATAAATCCAATATCTTCATCTACCTCACAGGGTGTCTGTTGTGGGGGAGGAAGGGAAAGGAGATTGTGAGCCGCTCTGAGACTCTTCGGAGTGGAGGGCAGGATATAAATCCAATATCTTCTTCTTCTTCTTAGGTTTTGGCCCCCTTCTTACCTGACCATCACAGAGGTATACAGGAGTTAGGGTTGATGGCTCCCATGTAGGGTCTGGGGGTCTTGCAGAGTTACAACTTAACTTCAACTACATAAGTAACTGATTTATTTATTTAAAACAATTGTTCCCATTCTTCTGGAGCAAACGGCTGCTTTGGAAGGTGGACTGCATGGCATTATTCCCTTCCAAGACCCCTCTTGGAAGGCAGCCAGTTTGGTGTAGTGGTTAAGTGCGCGGACTGGGAGAACCAGGTTTGATTCCGCATTCCTCCACTTGCAGCTATGGGAATGGCCTTGGGTCAGCCATAGCTTTCGTAGGAGTTGTCCTTGAAAGGGCAGCTGCTGTAAAAGCTCTCTCGGGCCCACCAACCTTACAGGGTACCTGTTGTGTGTGTGTGTGTGTGTGTGGGGAAGGTAAAGAAGATTGTGGCTGCTCTGAGATTCAGAGTATAGGGCAGCATATTCTCCTCCTGCTCCTCCTCTTAAACTCCACTCTCCAGGGATCAACCTTCAGATCTCTAAGCTGACCATTCTATCAGGAGTCCTCAGCAACTGAGTAAGACCTTGTCTGCATAGCTTTACTCCTAAAGCATATGGCTGAATCCTGCTCATAGGTTTGTAGCCCAAAGAGTACTTTCACTCATGGACTTCCATGGGGGGCTCAGATATAGGTCCAGGCTGATGCTTTAAATGGCACCCATCCACATGGCACAGCATTTGTGGGCAACGTTTTTATTGATATTGATATTGTTGATTTTGACCGATTCCCCACTAGCCTTACACCGCTCTCACGCTCCTCTTCTCTGCAGGGCGTCCGTCAGATTTCACACTATCTGCCCCGGGGCTGCAACTCACTCCGCGTCTTTTGTGCAGCAAAAGATCTTCTAAAAACCAGTTTCTGTTTGCCACGCGAAAAAGGCAAATCTGGTTGCAGCCCAGGGGCAGATAGCGTGAAATCCGACGGAAACCCCACAGAGAAGAGAAGCGTGAGAACGGCATAAGGCTAGTGAGGCAGTATATATATTTTCTAATACTGTGCAAGAAGACCATTGGTCCCCCAAGGTCAATATTGTTTTTTCATATTGGCTGGGTCTCGGGCAGAGGTCCCCACATGGGAGCTGGGAATCCCCCAGGATTACCACTCATCTCCAGTCTACAGAGATGTTCCCCAGGAGAACATAAATGCTTCAGGAGGTGGACTCTGTGGCACTCTACCCCACTGAAGTTCCTGTCCTCCCCAAGCTCCGCCCCCAAATCTCCAGGAGTTTCCCAATCTGGAGCTGGCAACCGTATCCCTCCTGAGAGCCATTGTGGTGTAGTGGTTGAGTGGCAAACTCTGATCTGGAGAACTGGGTATAATTCCCCGCTTCTCCACATGCAGCCAGCTGTGTGACCTTGGGTCGGTCACTGTTCTCTCAGAACTCTCTCAGCCCCACCTGCTTCAAAAAGTGATTGTTATGGGGAGGGGAGGGGAAAGCAATTGTAAGCTGCTTTGAGACTCCTTAGGGTAGAGAAAAGTGGGGTATAAAAACCTTCTCCTTTTCCTTCTCCTTCTCCTCCTCCTTCTCCTCTTTTTCCTTTCTCCACCAGTGGTAAGGTTGTTTTCGTTGTTGTTTAGTCACACAGTCAAGTCCGACTCTTTGCAACCCCATGAACCAAGTCACACCAAGCCCTCCTGTCTTCCACCATCCTCCAAAGTCTGCTCAAATTCGTGTTTGTTATATCAGTAACGCTGTCCAGCCATCTCATCTTTTGCTGTCCCCTTCTTCTTTTGCCTTCTGTCTTTCCCAGCATCAGGGTCTTCTCCAGGGAGTGCTCCCTTCTCATTTGGTGGCCAGAGTACTTGCGCTTCAGCTTCAGCATTCCAGGGAATAGTCTGGGTTGATTTCCCTTAGGACTGACTGATTTGATCTTCTTGCAGTCCAAGGGACTCTCAAGATTCTTCTCCAGCACCACAGCTCAGAAGCATCTATTCTTCTGCGCTCGGCCTTCCTTCATTGTGGAGTGGTATGGTGGGACATGACAACCCAAGCAGAGGAGAGGTCTTTCTTGAAATCTGCTACCTGATCGTTTTTAACTGGAGATGCTAGGGACTGAACTTCTACATATGGAGCAGATGCTCAGTCATACAACCACAGCCCCTCCCTCTAAATGTTTGCATTCTAAACTTCTATGTTCTCTCAGAATCTGTAGAATGGCACCTTGTTTAATTTCAAGGTGTGGCAGGTGACTCATCTTCTTTTGGTTGTATTGTATCAGGTAACTAACCATTCTTCGGCTAATGCCAACTAAAGTGAGGACTGAAAAGCAATCTACCAGTCATTTTCTTTGGGTAATTACTAGCTGATAAAAGAGAAAATTTGCTTAAGGTCAGTTTTCTGTAGCTGCTTCAGAATCCTGCCCCTCCGTGCATTATTACTTCGTGATCTTCCATTGATCGGTCAGATATAGTTCTCAGATTACATAACTATTTAGACGTCATATGAATGTTCTTAACGGCACTGCTATTTGGTGCATTAAAAGGATTAGCCGTGAGAATGACAAACACAACAAATGGAATTTCATGGAGGAGTTCTGCTGATCTCACAAAAGCTTTATTTAAAAAGATTCTTTTCTCCATTTCTGTCGCTTCTTTCATTGTAAAAAAAATACGTTTCGTTTCCTTGTCTCCTCACAACGTGAGGCTGAGCAGGAGCAGGAAATGAGGCTGAGCGGGAGGCCTGTTGTGCTCTCCCACGTCTGTTGCCGTGACATTCCTTGGTAACAACGTAAGTCTCTGTGGTTGAGGTAAATCATGTGGTACCTTACGCTGGCAACACATTTCCAAACTGAGTAGAAGTCACTTGAATGCGTGAGATCCAACTTTTGTTGTTGAAAGATGTGGTGAGATGCGCAACGGGGAGAACAGAAACTGCTTGTTACTCGGGTTAGCGAGCAGGCCTGACCTCTTGGCTCTTAGGTTATGGTGTCCAGTGTTCCCTCTAAGCTGAGTTGGTGTGAGCTAGCTCAGTTTTTTTAGCCTCCGGCTCACACATTTTTGTCATAGCTCAAGAAGAATGACACCAGAGCAAATTAATTTATGAAACAGCCAAATCGCTCAGTCACAACTTTAATGCCAGTAGCTCACAAAGTAGTAAGAAAAAGAAGATGATAATGATGACATTGGATTTATATCCCATCCTCAACTCCAAATCTCAAAGTCTCAGAGCGGCTCACAATCTCTTTTATCTTCCTCCCCCACGA
Source organism: Heteronotia binoei (assembly GCF_032191835.1). NCBI lineage: Eukaryota > Metazoa > Chordata > Lepidosauria > Squamata > Gekkonidae > Heteronotia > Heteronotia binoei. The sequence continues at coordinate 120,355,205 of NC_083229.1, read as the reverse complement.
CAGACTCCCTGTGAGGTGGGTGGGGCTGAGAGAGCTCTCCCAGCAGCTGCCCTTTCAAGGACAACCTCTGCCAGAGCTATGGCTGACCCAAGGCCATTCCAGCAGGTGCAAGTGGAGGAGTGGGGAATCAAACCTGGTTCTCCCAGGTAAAAGTCCGCACACTTAACCACTACACCAAACTGGCTCTCATTTTATTGTTTTTTTAAAAGGGGAAAGGGAAGGGGGGGAAATCATTTCACAAAACAATGTTGCATTCTATCTTCCACTAAATTCTACACAAAGTAGAATTTTTGCTCACAAGACTCCACAGCTCAGAAGGAGCATTGCATACCATATGATCTACTCTGACCTATAGGTCACCATAGAGTTCCCTTCTTCAAAGATGTCTGTATCCCTGTCTAAGATTCCTTAGATTCTGGTTCCAGAACTCCCCAAGGATTTTATCAAGAACAATCCTCAGGGCCAAACGAAATGTGACGGTGGCCGCAGGTCCATCCTGTGGCACCCAATGCCATTTTAGAAGCAGTTGTAGTTCTTTAAACATTGTGGTAGGGCCCCAAATCATATTGGGCACATGGTGGGGCAGCCCACACACCTCTTTCCAGGTAACAAAACAGCAAGGAGGGAGCTGTTTCAGCCCATGAAAAGGCGCAGAGGGAGAGAGGTGGGGGTGAGTGGGGCTGTGGCATGCTGTATCCCAATGTGGAGAAGAACATAAGAGAAGCCATGTTGGATCAGGCGAATGGCCCATCCAGTCCAACACTCCGTGTCACACAGTGGTAAAAAAACACCCAGGTGCCATCAGGAAGTCCATTAGTGTCCTGGCCCCACTGATGGACCTCCGGATGGCACCTGGGGTTTTTTGGCCACTGTGTGACACGGAGTGTTGGACTGGATGGGCCATTGGCTTGATCCAACATGGCTTCTCTTATGTTCTTATGTCTGGGACAGTGATGCTCTGTATTCTGGGTGCTTGGGGGGCACAGTGGGAGGGCTTCTAGTGTCCTGGCCCCACTGATGAACCTCCGGATGGCACCTGGGGTTTTTTGACCACTGTGTGACACGGAGTGTTGGACTGGATGGTCCACTGGCCTGATCCAACATAGCTTCTCATGTTCTTATCCACATTGAGTCCTCAAGGCAATTTTAAAGAACTACAAGTGCTTCTGAGCGGTGTCGGCCAGCTCTTTTAGTTTGGCTCTTGGAGTGATTGTTCTGTGTGGAAGCCTGCTGGACAACAAACCAAAGGGGCGGGGAGACAAGGCACTAGCATGTGTTTCTTTGTTGTTCTCGATGTATATGTCTTACCTGGCGTTACCAACTTAAGGTTTGGAAATACCTAAAGATTTTAAGAGGAGGCTGGGAGAATGGGGTTTAAGGAGAGGAGGGATCTTGGTAGGGTATAAAACCAGGCCTCCGATTCAGCAGGAGCTTACAGGAGCGCAGCTCCTGAACCTTTCTGAGGGTTCCCCCTCTTCCTCCCCACCTACCTTGTCCATTGAATAGTAGGTGCAGCTGCATAACAATCCCTGGATTAGGAGAGCAGGCAACCAGCCAGCTTTCCACACCCCCAGCAGCCCTCATTCACCCCTGGAGAAGCCCGCGCCACCCTTTCTCCACTTCTTATGTGATTTTGGGTGGTCGGTGGCTTGCTGGCCTTTTGACTGGGGAGGGTGGCAAGAGAGCCCCAGGCGAGCGAGGCCTGCTTGGGCTGGCTGGATCTCTAGCCAGCCCAAGCAGGCCTTGCTCACCCAGGGCTCTCCTTTCCTGTATCAGGTTGCTTTTGGCTGGGCGGGGGGGGCATATGCTAATGATTATGCTAATGAGCTCCACTGCCTATTTTTCTACAAAACGACCCCTGTATAAAACCATAGCGTCCACCTTCCAAAGCAGGCATTTTCTTTAGGAGATGTGGAACGACAAATAATAAAGAAGCAATCTCTGTAGCCTGGAGAGCAGCTGCAATTCCAGGAGATCTCCAGCTCCCACCTGGAGGATGGTAACCCTAGTCCCATCTGGCGTTTGCAAAACTGCTTGTTTAGTCACCCGCATTTAGGGAGCCCAACCTCCAGGTAGTGGCTCAGAATCTCGTGGGATTACAATCTGGGGAACTGGGTTTGATTCCCCACTCCTCCTCCACATTAAGCCAGCTGGGCTACCTTGGGCCAGTCTCAGTTCTCTAAGAGCTCTCTCAGCCCCACCTGCCTCCCAAGATGACTGTTATGGGGCGAAGAAGGGAAGGCAATTGTAAGCTGGTGTGAGACTCCTTTGAGTAGTGAAAAGCAGGGTATAAAAACCAATTCTCATTCTCCTTCTTTTTCTTCTTTTGGATTAAACTGTTAGTCACCTATAATCTTACTTCTGGTTCTCATCAGATTTTAGTGATATGCTTCTCTAGGTCGATCCGTACTCTTAAATTAATTACACAGTTTAATAACACTCCATTTTTAGCGTCTCCCGTTTTTCTCGGTGCCCCTAGGAAAGGGGAATTATTAAATTGCTTCCTTATTGCTTGTACAGGAAGAAAATTCAGAAAAGCTTATTAGGCTCACAATAAGCTTCAATTTGCCCTGCTGAGAAAAATGCTGTGAGCAAAACCCACTGTATGAAAGATAATTAGCTTCACTGGTGGTTGTGGGCATGAAGGTTGGGACTATATTATACAGAAATTAGCATGTCTGAAGTGCCGGAGTAGGGGTAACACCGATGGCTGGACCCAAACAGGACTCGTTGATGTACAATGAAGTTATGAAGCTGCATCGTACTTGGGATATGGAGTTGGATCCTTACTAAACAAGATAAACCCAAGCAGTGATCAAGCACAAATATTCCAAATCCGGACAGAATTATTTCTAACTTTTTTTGATATGATACTTATCCTGGCAGCTTGCTGTTGAGTTTCAGGTTCCCAGATACCGAAAGGCAGGGCAGACACTGCCGGTAAGAAATAGCTCAGCACGTTTTTCCTGGCAGTAACGTTATCCAACCTAAACAGTAAACCAGTTTCTCCACCAAACAGGATCATCCTAATTGTTTCTGCACAGTTTTTACACTTTCTGCTGATAGTTGTATTCTCTTGCTTTGGGAGAGCTTTGGAGGAAAAGGAAAAGTCCCCTGTGCAAGCACCAGTCATTTCCGACTCTGGGGTGACGTTGCTTTCACAGCGTTTTCACGGCAGACTTTTTATGGGGTGGTTTGCCATTGCCTTCCCCAGTCATCTATGCTTTCCCCCCAGCAAGCTGGGGACTCATTTGACCGACCTCGGAAGGATGGAATGCTGAGTCAACCTGAAGCTGGCTACCTGAAAACCCAGCTTCCGCCAGGGATCGAACAGAGCTTTATGATGGCGTATAACCATGGGTCAAGCAAGTCTTCTGCCAGTGGACAAGACAGATTTGAGGAGTAATAGATGGAGCCATTACAGGTTCCTTCTCTTCCCTACTGCACAATTGGAAGCCTGGGGGGAAAGGCCTGGGAACTTACTTCCCCACACCTGTGATAGGATGTGAGCCTGCCAGTGCTACATGTGAAAGAAGCAAAAACAGCAGTGCAAGAATGTACAAAGTATTTATGATCCAGTGGTGGCAGCTTCAAGCATAGACAGCTTCAAGAGAGGATTGGATAAACATATGGAGCAGAGGTCCATCAGTGGCTATCAGCCACAGCATATTGTTGGAACTCTTTGTTTGGGGCAGTGATGCTCTGTATTCTTGGTGCTGCGGGGTGCTGCGGTTGTTAACGGGTCTCCCCCTACGGGAGCACATTCAGCCTGTGCTTAAAGCGCTGCACTGTTTGCCCATTGCATAACGGATTGGTTTCAAGGTGCTGGTTCTTACCTTCAAAGCCCTATATGGCCGAGGACCTGCATACCTTAGGGATCGCCTTTCCCCACATGTTCCCTGGAGAGCACTTTGGTCTGAGTCAAAAAACCTGCTTTCAGTCCCCGGCCCTAAAGAGGCCAGGCTCATGACAACTAGAGCTAGGGCCTTTTCTGTAGCAGCCCCACACTGGTGGAATGAGCTCCCGGAGGTTAGGGCCCTGCGAGAGCTCGTACAGTTCTGCAGGGCCCGTAAGACGACATTCTTCCACCAGGCATTTGTAAGTTAGACCATTGACTACTACAGTCTCCGAAAAACATCTGGACCACCTCTAGCAATCTGCTTCATATAGAACATCTGGACCACTTCACAGAGAACACCCCGCTGGAATAGCAAGACAATACACTTCAGTTCGTAGCGCCTGAAATGTCGATTTCTATGTTTTAATTGTTTTTACTGTTCTAATGTTTTATTGTATGTTTATATTCGTGTATATGCATGACCATGTGAGCCTGTCTCGGCGGGGAGGGCAGGATACAAATTGAATTAATTAAATAAATATATGGAGATTATCCTGCTTCGCGTGCAGCTCTAATAGAAAGGAAAAGATATGGAATCTTAACTGGGAGCATTTTCAGTGGGCCTCTCCCATGTGAGGTTCACTTGGGAGGGGAAGGACTTCTGCACGGAGGACAAGCAAGGTCAGAAAAGGGGGGCTGCGAAACAGCCAAGCTTTATTTAGAATGGTTGCACCGTCTCAGGTGGAAGTTAAGAGAAGCATTTGTTAGAAAGTGTCATTCCAAAGAACATTTCTCTCCAAAGCAAATATTCCGTTTTCAGCCAGTAATGGATGAGGATGTTGAAGCCTGACCTTTGGAAGCGAACATCTAAACTTTAAATCAATAATTAATATCTTTAGGGTTTTTTTTTTTTACTGCGAGCTCAAGGGAGAATTAATTGCACTCCTGGATGAAGTAAGGCGCAGCCTTTAAACGCATGTGCAATTTCTCGGGTGCTTTGACTGACAAACGTGCGTTTCCTTAACTGTAAAAATGGACGTTTCATCATTTTTGATGGCCGGAATGAGACACCTTTCAAAAATAAGTTGTCAGGTTGCCACTTGACATTCATCACTTTTAAAAGCACAGCTGACAAAATGGTCCTAATTCAGTGATTCACTGCTCCAACCTGTGCTGGCTCTTGGATTTGCCCTGTTTGCTCATAAAGTTCTGAGTGTGGAGCGTTTAGAAGTTTTTACCCACAATCCTTCAGTCTTGCTGCAGCAGTGCCTAGGAGGAGCCTATCAATAGCTTCACCAACGGTTTGTTGTATATGCGGACCAAAGTGAAGACAATTTGTGTGGGTTCCTGCCTGGCTCATTGGAGCCTGAAAGACTGAGCTTGGGGACTCGGGAACAATGGGAAACAGGATCCAAATACCTGTTACCCTGCTCCAATCACAAGCCTCTGGCAGGTTTGAATGATCCAATGGCATGCTAGCGTGGAGACCTTGGAACGTATATAAGGGGCCCTGTGGGCTCAGTTCTCCAGTTTTATAGTGCAGCCCTATACTATGCTATCTAATAAAGAGCTGATTATCACTACCACCTCACCTCTTCCATGTGTTGAACCCACTATATTATAGGTTTCCCCAGAGGGCTGCTGCTGCAAGCTGCTGCGTTGTAGGGGCTGCGCTCTGGACAACGGTATCCCCCGACGCCCTTCAGGATGAAGGAGAGGGGGGAGGAGGAGGGCCGGTCAGTTCTTCGGAAGGCAAGGGGAGTCCTTCCTGAACATGGCTTCAGCAACAGGCCAGTGATTAGGTGAGGGACGGTGGCTCAGTGGTAGAGCATCTGCTTGGGAAGCAGAAAATTCCAGGTTCAATCCCTGGCATCTCCAACTAAAAAGGGTCCAGGCAAGTAGGCGTGTGAGAAACCTCAGCTTCTGTGACCTTGGAGAGCCGCTGCCAGTCTGAGTAGACAATACTGACTTTGATGGACCAAGGGCCTGATTCAGTAAAAGGCAGCTTCATATGTTCATATGTGCTGGAGAGAGATGATGTAAACATATACAGATAGCATGTAGGACTGGAACACAAGACCACACACTTATGTAAGGTTACTAACTGCCAGATCTTCTGGGATTATAGACTGATCTCCAGATGACAGAAATCACCTGAAGAAATTGAGGGTTTTGGAAGGTGGACTCCATGGCGTTATACCCAACTAAAGTCCTTCCTGAGCCCCGTCCACCTTGGGCTCCACCCCCAAAATCTCCAGGTATTTCCCAAGCCAAAGCTGGCAACCCTACTTATGGGTGCACGCATGTCTATTGAGAGACACTGGACACAAAACTCAAATTTAATCTTATTTAATTAACGTTGCACTTCTTGATTTGTGAGCCTCCTTTCATATACTCAGCCCTAAGAATCTGAGTCAAATCACAGTGACTGATACATATCGATGTTACACTGGCCCAGATTAAGGGGATTTTAGTCTTAGGATCTAAACTGGAAGGTGCATATTTGCAATATTATTATTTGCTGGGTATGTCATTGCTGCTGACATAGCCAGATACATTTATGGCCTTCCAAAAATCGTGTCATTCGTTTCCGTATCAGAAGATTCCATTTTGGGTCCTAGATTGATCGTTTATTGATTTATAAGTGAAACTGGGACTTTGTTGCATTTGACTTCTGAAGAAGGCCTCTGCAGGCCGAAACTCATCAGGTCATATGTGTATCTTTCATATGCATTTGTCATGCTTGGGGGGCACAGTGGGAGGGCTTCTGGAGCTCTGGCCCTCCTGCTGGACCTCCTGAGGGCACTGTATGACACCAGGTGTGCCACTGGCCTGATGTAAGGTTGCTGGCAACACAGCAGTGTCGCTTCCAGCACATCAGCGGGATGCTCTGGTGTTTGGGCAAGAGTTCTATGGTTGAAGGAGTTTTTACCATAGAGTTTTGTCCAAATTCTAGAGTGCCAGCAATAGAATTTGGTGAGGGACGGTGGCTCAGTGGTAGAGCATCTGCTTGGGAAGCAGAAGGTCCCAGGTTCAATCCCTGGCATCTCCAAAAAAGGGTCCAGGCAAATAGGTGTGAAAACCCTCAGCTTGAGACCCTGGAGAGCAGGGGAGGGACAGTGGCTCAGTGGTAGAGCATCTGCTTGGGAAGCAGAAGGTCCCAGGTTCAATCCCTGGCATCTCCAAAAAAGGGTCCAGGCAAATAGGTGTGAAAAACCTCAGCTTGAGACCCTGGAGAGCCACTGCCAGTCTGAGAAGGCAATACTGACTTTGATGGACCAAAGGTCTGATTCAGTATAAGGCAGCTTCATATGTTCATATGAATGGTATCAATTCTGGTGTGTACTAGGGGGGTGGGGGTGGAAATCACTGCATCATCTACAAATGTTTCTGAGATGCTCAGCTACGTCTCTCCACTGGCCTGCTGATCCGTGGTGAGTGGGAGGCCCCCCTGGGTACCCTATTCTGTATGCAAGCCTTTTCATATGTATTCCTGCATCTGATTCAGTTTGCAATTTGCGATGTGCTTTTGTAGTGTCTCACGCAATGGTGCCTCCCAAGAAATTGTTTAATTCGTGTCGGTAACACTTTGGTGTCTGTGTCTTCTTACTGACGTGGGGGTAAGAAGAGACCTGAAGGAACAGAGGCTTCCTGCTTAAAGAGGCCAAGTTAACAGTATAGGGCCAGTGTTTATGTCATAACCAGGGTTGGAATTCTAGCAGGAGCTCCTTTCCATATTAGGCCACACACCCCTGATGTAGCCAATGATGTTTTAACAATTGTTTTTATGTCTGATGTTTTATTGCTGTTTTATTTGTTTGGTCATTGTTTGACCCTAACCTGTGAGCCGCCCTCGGCGGGGAGCGCAGGATACAAAATAAATAAATAAATAATAAATTTTCCAAGAGCTTACAAAGAGCCTCGTAAGCTCTTGAAGGACTGGCTACCTCAGGGGTGTGTGGCCTAATATTCAAAGGAGCTCCTGCTGGAATTCCACCCCCGGGGCCGGATCTGTGGGGGGCAGAGGGGGGGGGGGCTTGCCCCGGGCGCTGACGGAGGGGAGGTGCCAAATTGGGTATGGAGTCCATTGTATTCTATGGGACCATAAAATAGAATGGTCCAAAAGGGGGCATCATTTTTTAATTTTGCCCCCCCCCTCAAAAAACATAGATCCAGTCCTGTCCACCCCCGGTCATAACCTTTTATTTCATGTTTCACAACGTGACCCAGTTTTATCTTGATAACCCTCACAATGAATAACAGATAAAATCTGTGAGAAGTTGTGTGAGTCTTTGAAATGGTTCAAGTTACCTCCTCCTCATAAGAAGCACAGGATAGGCCTGCCGCAGCAGTACCTTGATAATAAAAGAAAAGTATTGTGGAGTCTTATTTCTTCAGGCCTTCAATATTAATATAATTACTTCTGTTATTAAGAGATCTGTGGTTAAGGCTTGGCAGATTATCCTCATGCCATCGGTGAAACAAAAAATGGAATATGATCGCTCCGCTGGGGGGATTGTACAAAAGAGATTGGATCAAAACATGATAAATGGCCCAGAAAATGGAAAAAAAGCAATCTTTTTAAACAACAGGAAATGGGATTCGGGGTATTTATAAAGTATGAAATGAAGGTGTGAGGATTTATGTGGGCCTCGGAGAGGCAGAGGAAGGAAATGGGTAGAAAATTAAACCAGATGAACCGCTTGCTAGCATTTCCCTCGCAAATGAAGACAAAAGCAGAACTTGGTGAACAAACAAGTTCCCTTTCCCCTCAAGATATGCTGTATTTGGAGAGAAATGGAAGGCAATTGTGTTTTCATTTGTTCTTCTTTTGGGGTTGTTGATGAGGAGGGGCTGCCAGCCTCCGGGTGGCCCCTTGTTTCTGTCGCTGGTGCGATGCTGCTGGGGCTGGGCTGGCTGCTGTCTCCTGGGCTGCCATTCTGGTCTTCTGGGGTCCCCTTTTGGGACCCTACCAGCGATGATAAGTCTGGGGTTGCCACTCTTGCAGCCCCTATCATATGCATTCCCTTTCAGCATGGCTTCTGAGGCTGAGGGAGAATGTAAGAACATAAGAGAAGCCATGTTGGATCAGATCAATGGCACTCTGTCAGATAGTGGCCATAAGCCATGTGCCATCAAGAGGTCCACCAGCAGGGCCAGAACTCCAGAAGCCCTCCCGCTGTTGCCCCCCCCACAAGCACCAAGAGTACAGAGCATAATGTACCATCTGTACCTTGTAGCTAATGGCCACTGATAGACCCCTACCCCTATATTTATCCAGTGCCTTCTTGAAGCTGTAGAACAAGGTAGGAGTCAAGTAGCACTTTTAAGACCAACAAAGTTTTATTCAGAATCAGGCGGGAAGCCGTGTTGGTCTGAAGCAGTTGAACAAAGCAGGAGTCAAGTTTGCACCTTTAAGACCAACCAAGTTTTATTTAGAACGTAAGCTTTCGTGTGCTCTCTAAGCACTCATCCCCTCGTCTGATGAAGTGTGCTTAGAGAGCACACGGAAGCTTACGTTCTAAATAAAACTTGGTTGGTCTTAAAGGTGCAACGTGACTCCTGTTTTATTCAGAATGTAAGCTTTCGTGTGCACGCATACTTCTTCAGATGAGGGGATAGGGTACAGTGGGCTGAAATACGTGTATTGGTGGGCTAGGATCAAATGGTGACATAGTGTAATAAATTGGAAGGCCATTTGGTCTGGATAGCAATCAAAGGTAATAAAAGTTGCCTGTTAATTGCTGTTGCTGCAAGTCTAGGTAAAACAAAAGGACATGTATTTCCTAGTGATGTTCTTGTCCACCTAATTTACATTTTAGCATCATTCTATGCATTATAAACATCATTCTAGTTTGCCATTAGGAAAAAAACACAATACATAAAATGAAAATGGGTTAAGTAAATGTAACGATATAAACAGCCAATAACCCTTATTTAAGTATGTCAGTACAAAAAATTACTCTGATGAACTATTCTAAAAGAGAAATACATTGGAATACTGTGGATGTAGAGCTATACTCAGTTAGAGTGGGTTTAGCATATGTAATGAGATAAAAAAACCAATATCCCTGTTCAGTCCTGGGGATGCCCACTTGGATCTATCTTCTTGAAGCTGTCTATGCTTGTAGCCAGTATTCCCTCTAAGCTGAGTTCATGCGAGCTAGCTCACAGCTTTTTTAGCCTCTGGTTCACACACTTTTGTCTTAGCCTGCTCTGGAAGGGTGGCCCCTGAGCCGACCAATTTATGCAGTAGCTCCCAACTTTAATGCCGGTAGCTCACAAAGTAGAACTTTTGCTCACAAGACTTCGCAGCTTAGAGGGAACATTGCTTGTAGCTGCCACCACTTCCTGTGGCCTGTCCCCAGACAACTGGTGTGCTGTGAGCCTTTTCATCCTTTCCTGGTAGCCTCAGCAGGGAGAGGGAGAATGTTTCTAAATACAACATGGGCAGTGGCTTGCCTCCTCCCTTACTGCACTTTTGCATTTTTGTTAAGGTGCCCAATCTCCAGGTGGTGACTGGAGATTTCTTGGGATTACAACTGATCTCCAGGCAACAGAGGATCAGTTCACGGGGAGAAAATGGTCATTTTGGAAGATGGGCTCAATGGCATTATATCTTGTCGAGGTCCCTCCCACATCAAACCTCCTCCTCAAGTATTATCGCAATATACAATACCCCAGGTAAGTGGCTTTTTCTCTTTTCTTTTTTTACTTCTTACTACTTAAGCTACATATCTGCTGGACCTGGACAATCGGTCACATCTGTGAGGCAGAAGCTGCCATCTTAGTCTTTGTAGTTTTATTTATTTATTTTATTTGTATTTATTTGATTTGATTTGTATCCCGCCCTACCCCACCGGAGCGGGCTCAGGGCGGCTTACAATACAGAGATTCTAACAATAAAATTCAAATTTTAAATATAATAACAATTTACATAATTAAGAAATTAAAAACATTAAAAAAAACATTAAAAATCAGTACATCAATCCAATAATATGCAATCTATAAACTTCTTCAGTATTTTGGAAGTTTGGTGCCGGTCAGTTATAGGCCAACCGGAAGAGGACTATCTTACAGGCCCTGTGGAATTGTCCAATATCCCGCAGGGCCCTGACCTCTTCCGGTAACTGGTTCCACCAGCAAGGGACTGTTATTGAGAAGGCCCTGTCCCTGGTTGACTTCAACCGGGCCTCCTTTGGCCCGGGGATTACGAGCAGATTTTGGGAGCCTGATCGCAGTACTCTCTGGGGAACATATGGGAAGAGACGGTCCCTAAGGTAGGCAGGTCCTCGACCATATAGGGCTTTAAATTTTAGAATTTATAAATTTTAAATTGTTCTTTTACTGTTTTTACTGTTGACTGTTTTTATGATGTAACCCGCCCTGAGCCTGTTCTATAGGAAGGGTGGGCTAAAAATAGAATTAAATAGATACATACATACATACATACATACATATGTAGCTTGAAATGTTGCTATGAAAAGCTATAGCTGGTTGGGATGGCTGTGTCATTTCTGTTGATTGCATAAGCTAAGAAGGGTGGCCATTGTTCTAAGAATTTAGATTGAAGTGAATTTTCCAAAGTTGATAATTGAACTGAATTTTTCCCCCATTATGAAATAGTCCTTTTTTTATACCACTGGGAAATCGTGGGTGTTTATTTTTCCATTTGGTCTCAAGGCCTTGGCTGGAGCATGCAGACTTGCTATCAAGTCTCTTCTTATGGACTTAAAAGAACTGCGAGGTTTTTGAGTTGAACCACCTTCTAATATAGTTTTAAATCTGGTATATCAAAACCTCCCATTTGTGTTGGGTGGCACATTATATCATGTCCTATTCTTGAGCTCCTATAACTCCAAATGAAATTGTTAAAATTTGTTTGTAAATCCTTCAGAACTTTATCTGGAAGCAGAACAGGTAGGGCTCTAAAACAGAATAACATTAATGGTCAAATAATAGTTTTATTATATTTACCCTTTCTGGCCAAGACACCGTCAGTTTATTCCATTCTTTAAATAAACAAACTGTTGATTGATTTAATTCTTTGTTATTATATTTCAACAAATCTCCCATATTCAAGGGAACATTAACTCCTATGTATCTCTATATTACTTTTCCCCATTTATATGTAAAATTCCCTCCGGACAGCTGAAATTCTTTAGATCTAAGTCTGACCAATTTCCCACTCATCCTACGCCACTCTCACGTTTGTCTTTTCAGCATGGCATCCTTCCGGTTTCCCACTATCTGTCCCGGGGCTGCAGAAGGATCGAAGTTTAAGCGCAGCAAACAGAAACTGGTTTTTAGAGGTTTCTGTTTGCTGCGTGAAAAAGTCGATCCTTGCTGCAGCCCTGGGGCAGATAGTGGGAAATTGGAAGGATGCTGTGCTGAGAAGGCAAACATGAGAGCAGCATAAAGTGAGTTCGAAATCAGCCTCAGTTTACTTAAATCTGGACCTTTGGTGCCATATACGGTGGTTTGATTGCCTGCAACATAATTTCCCCAAAACCCATATATGTACCTCTAATAGCTTCAAGTGGCTTTTCCAATTTATCAAAACCTTTTTCTTTATCTAGGGCCAGAATTATTGCCTCTGAAATATTCATTTTACAGTAATTTACAATATTCAGGATTTTTCTAAAAGCGTCTGTTAGGTTACTATTTGGCATTTGATGGGTATGTATATATTCTATAACTGATTAGCAAGAATAGCTGTAAATATTTTTGTGTCCTGATTAATTAAGGAAATCGGTCTGTATGATTCTGGGCGCATATTGTCTTTCCCTTTTTTAGGGATTACTGCAATGCTTATCTTTGACCATGTTTGGGGCATTACTCCATGGATCGGTACCTGATCTTAGCTATCAGTCCCACTAATTGGTATAGGTATTTTTAAAATAAAATTCAGCTAGGAATCCATGTCTTTTGGGGGTTCTTTTATTTTTTTTAATAGCCTAATACTATCAATCACGCCGTACCCCCCCACCCGCTAATGTAGCCTGTCCTCCTGGAGCTTACAGTAGACCCTCTACTAAAAGCTCTGTAAGTTCTTGGAGGATTAGCTACATCAGGGGTGTGTGGCCTAACATGCTACAAAAAAAGCCATGGTATTAATTACGTCTTGTTTCATGATGGTTTGTTCTGTTCTATCTTTGTGTTCTTGCTCCATTCACATGGTGTGGGTGTTTTTGTTGATTCCTCTTCATGAGGACTCTTCTTCGGATCCAGTGCAGTTTTCAAATTCAAGGATTTCTAAAGTAGTTTTCCACTTTCCAAAATCCATTGCATGAAGACGGGTGCCTTTATGGTTGACCAAGAGCTTAAAAGGGAATCCCTATCTATATAATATATTAGCCTTAGTTAATTTCTCTGTCGTTGGCTTTAGTTCTGTTCATTTTTGTAAGGTTTCAGTAGATAGATCTTGTTAGACTTGAATTTTCATATTGTTTTTGAGTCGGTCTCTTTTATTTCTGGATTCCCTCAAGATATTTTCTTTGGTGCAGTAATTAAGAAATCGTATGGTGATATCTCTTGCGAGCTTAAGACATGCATTAGGTGGGGGATCCAGTCTATGAGTCCTTTCTATTATGGGTGCAAGTCATTCTTCTCGTAACCATGTGCCTGCTAGCCATGCGGCCATGATGCATGCCAAGTCTCTGGATCCTTCCATTGACTCTTTAAAGCCTTTAAATCTCAGATTTTCCCGTCTGGATCTGTTTTCCAGATCCATAAGCTTTTCTTTCATCAGTAGTTCATTTGTCTGTAATTACTCTATTTCCTCTTGAAGTGTTAAGCCAACGCCGCTTATAGTGATTCTTTCATTTCTTTGAGGTGTATGGTTATGGGCGCCATTAATTTTTCCAGGCTTTCTGCAATCCTGCCCTTGAGGTTTGTTATGGAGTCTAAAAGATCTTTTTTTCTGAGTGGTGTATCATCTTCCATTGCTATAATTCACCTGCTCGCCATTTTGGTTCCCTTCCCAGTCTCAGGATTTAGAAAAGAAGAAGACTGCAGATTTATACCCCATCCTTCTCTCTGAATCAGAGGCTCAGGGCGGTTTACAATCCCCTATATCTTCTCCCCCCACAATAGACACCCTTTGAGGTGGGTGGGACTGAGATAGCTGTCCCAGAAGTTGCCCTTCCGAGGACAGCTCTGCGAGAGCTATGGCTAACCCAAGGCCATTCCAGCAGCTGCAAGTGGAGGAGTGGGGAATCAAACCCGGTTCTCCCAGATAAGAGTCCGCACACTTAACCACTACATCAAACTGGCTCTCTTTATGTTATGTCAGTTCTCTCTGGGTGGGAAATAAGCTTTCGCAGAGGGGGAGTCAGTCATAAAAGCTATATTTTTACCTCCTTAGAACATAAGAGAAGCCATGTTGGATCAGGCCAGTGGCCCATCCAGTCCAACACTCTGTGTCACATAAGAACAGAAGAGAAGCCATGTTGGATCAGGCCAATGGCCCATCCAGTCCAACATTCTGTGTCACAGAAGAACAGAAGAGAAGCCATGTTGGATCAGGCCAATGGCCCATCCAGTCCAACACTCTGTGTCACATAAGAACAGAAGAGAAGCCATGTTGGATCAGGCCAATGGCCCATCCAGTCCAACATTCTGTGTCACAGAAGAACAGAAGAGAAGCCATGTTGGATCAGGCCAATGGCCCATCCAGTCCAACACTCTGTGTCACATAAGAACAGAAGAGAAGCCATGTTGGATCAGGCCAGTGGCCCATCCAGTCCAACACTCTGTGTCACACAGTGCTGTATATGTTTTAAAAGCCTTCTGAAAGCTACTTACATGGCACAGGGATGGATAAACTGGAACTGGAAACAATGAGCACAGAAATGATCATGGGGACAATCCTGGCCCCAGCATCCTTGACATGCATATCCCACCCACCTAGGGTTGCCAATCCCCAGGTGAGAAAGAGGCAATAGCTCCGTGTATAGAATATCTCTTGCACAGCAAAATTGTTCTCAATGTCTAATAAAGATATTATTTATGTTTGTTGTAGAAAGTTGATTTCTTTATTTCATATCAAAAACTTTTTTTAAAAAAATCCATCAATTCAAGCTTTTATCAAAGTTCTTCATTATTCCGGATTTGCACAATCTATGCAGAAGGTCTTGAACAAAAATCAATCAAAAGTCAGCTTACAGGCACAACCGGTCTACAGAACTTCTGTTTCGCATTACTGCTTTATCCAAGCTAATTTCCTACTAATATGCTTCACTCATCACATTTGAAATAATTTCTACATCATTTCCCCAGCGTTTGCTGTCATCTTATTAATGCGAAACAGGAGTTCTGTAGACCGGTTGTGCCTGTAAGCTGACTTTTGATTGATTTTTGTCAAGACCTTCTGCATACTTTGTGCAAATCTGGAATAATGAAGAACGTTGATGAAAGCTTGAATTAATGGAATTTTTTTTTTTTTAAAAAAGAAGTTTTTGATATGGAATAAAGAAATCAATTTTCTACAACAAACATAAGTAATATCTTTATTAGACATTGAGAACAATTTTGCTATACAAGAGGTATTCTATACACAGAGCTATTGCCTCTTTCCTAATCTTTCATCCATGTGGCTTTTGTTGTGTTGCAATCCCCAGGTGGGGACAGGGGATCCCTCTGTTTGGATGCCCTCCCCCCACTTCAGGGTCATCAGAAAGCAGGGGGAGGGGGAGGGAAATATCTGCTGGGCACTCCATCATTCCATATGGAGACTTATTCCCATAGGAAATAATGGAGAATTGTTCCGCAGGGATCTGGGGCTCTGGGAGGGCTGTTTTTTAGGTAGAGGCACCAAAATTTCCATATAGCATCCAGTGCCTCTCCCCAAAATACCCCCCATGTTTCAAAAAGATTGGACCAGGGGGTCTATTTCTATGAGCCCCCAAAGAAAGTGCCCCTATCCTTCATTATTTCCTGTGAAAGGAAGGCATTTAAAAAGGTGTGTGGTCCCTTTAAATCCGATGGCCAGAACTCCCTTTGGGGTTCAATTATGCTCGTCAATTTTGCTCCTGGCTCCACCCTCCAATGTCTCCTGGCTCCACCCCAAAGTCTCCTGGCTCCACCCCCAAAGTCTCCTGGCTCCACCCCCAAAGTCTCCTGGCTCCACCCCCAAAGTCGCCAGATACTTCTTGAATTGGACTTGGCAATCCTACGCCCGTCCTGCCTCCCACTGGGTGGAAGATTGAAGCCAGACAGGGAAGGGGCAGAAAGCACAGGTTTCCAGTCACTCCTCATAGGAAAGAATTGCCTATGGATTCAGAGAGTTTCCAATACCTATGACATGGCCTTGTTCCAGCTTCATCCTGAGAAGTCATTTCCTCCTGTACATCTCTAATGGCCCTACACATCACAGCATATATGTGATAAGTCAATGGGCATATTCAGACCAGAATCTGGAGCAATGAAATTTATGGCATACTAAGGGATTCTTTAAGGGGAAAAAATGAATCCACAGCAAAAAGTCTGTTCAGGACGGAAAGAGAACTTAGTGGTGTTGAAAAGCGCTGAGCTTCATCTGAGTCAGGAACCTTTTAGACAGGGGTGTCAAACTCATTTGTTACGAGGGCCAGATCTGACATAAATGAGACCCTTGTCAGGCCGGGCCATGTTGGGCTGGGCCATGCGTGTACCTATTTAAGATTAGGTAGCAGAAATATAAACTGTTTTAAAGGACACAAACACAACTATTTTTTTTAATCCCTTAAAATGACATCATCACACCAGCAACATCATAGCAACACTCTGATAATTAGGGCAAAAACGTCTATGGGAGGAGGAGAAGAAGAAGAAGAAATTGGATTTATGCCTCGCCCTTCACCACCTGAAGGAGTATCAGAATGTCTTACACTATCCTTTTCCTTCCCCTCCCCACAACAGACACCCATGAGCAATGTTCCCTCTAAGCTGCAGTCTTGTGAGCAAATATTCTGCTTCGTGAGCTATGGCATTAAAGTTGTGAGCTACTGGCATTCAAGTTGTGAACCACTTCATAAATTATTGTGCTCTGGGGTCATCCTTCCTGAGCTAAGGCAAAAATGTGTGAGCTGGAGGCTAAAAATCTGTGAACTGGCTCACGCTAACTCAGCTTAGAGGGAACACTGCCTGTGAGGTAGGTGGAGCTGAGAGAACTCCGACAGAAACTGCTCTTGAGAGGAACAGCTCTGCAAGAACTTGTGACTGACTTAAGGTCATATCAGCAGTTCCATGTGGAGGAGTGGGGAATCAAATCCAGTTCTCCCAGATAAGAGTCCATCCACACACTTTACCACTACACCAAACTGGCTCTTTTACTATAGAGTTTTTGCCCAAATACCAGAGTGTCACGGCATCATCACAATATGATGATATCACTTCTGGTACACACTGGAAGTTATGTCACCACATTTCCGGCAATGTTGCCTGGGCCCCCCTTCCGCCCGTGGTAAGCCCTTCCCCATCCCCTGCCAATTGCCAGGAGAGATTTGGTAACCCTAAAGGGCAGGGGTGGCTAACGGTAGCTCTCCAGATGTTTTTTGCCTACAACTCCTATCAGCCCCAGCCATTGGCCATGCTGGCTGGGGCTGATGGGAGTTGTAGGCAAAAAACATCTGGAGAGCTACCATTGGCCATCCCTGGTCTATAGCAGGGGTGGCCAACGGTAGCTCTCCAGATGTTTTTTGCCTGCACGGAAAACATGTATATATATTACTTATGACATCTTGTGTGTGTCACTTCCCAATGAAGGACTCGCAACAGACACTGCTTCACTATGGATTGTTAATCCTTCTATCATCGACCAGTAATGTTAAAGTGAAATATGTTGAGTTATGCAAATACGCTTTCTTATACCGGCTGATCTCTTGCTCAGCATTTCAGTGTGGTTCGGCTCTTCCGTTATAGAAACTTGACCTACAAAGTAACAAAGCAGCTGCACAGTAATAGAACACAATAAACAAACAACTGTGCCCAAATGAATATAAACCATCTCTATTCCATTGGACAAAATACAAAGATACCCTGTGAACAATAGAATTCATAAGCAGTAGGTTCTATGCCAATATAGTTCATAAATAGTCCATAAATTCATGTGGCAACCAATTTTCTTCTGAGTAGCGGAAGAACCAAATCCCCATAAAAGAAGGCTCCAAAGGTTGATATGTCCTTAGCATGTCTGTGCCTATTGTAAGAGATGTAAGAAGTGTGTAGTTTTAGCTTGACGTCAGTGGGGAAATATTCTTGTTTAAAATTTCTTCAAAACAGGATTGGCTCTTTGAGAAAGTACTGAGATGTGAAACGTGTACCAGGAAGTCGACAGACATGTTAAGGACATATCAACCTTTGGAGCCTTCTTTTATGGGGATTTGGTTCTTCTATTACTCAGAAGAAAATAGGTTGCCACATGAATTTATGGACTATTTATGAACTATATTGAAGAACCCCGTGGCGCAGAGTATTAAAGCTGTAGTACTGCAATACTAAGCTCTGCTCACAACCTGAGTTCGATCTCCGGCGGTAGCTGGGTTTTCACAGGTAGCCGGCTCGAGGTTGACTCAGCCTTCCATCCTTCCGAGGTCGGTCAAATGAGTCCCCAGCTTGCTGGGGGGCAAGGAGTATAAATGACTGAGGAAGGCAATGGCAAACCACACCATAAAAAGTCTGCCGTGAAAACGTTGTGAAAGCAACGTCACCCCTGAGTCGAAAATGACTGGTGCTTACACAGGCGACTACCTTTACCTTTAAGCTCTTGGAAAGAGCCCCGTGGCACAGAGTGGTAAAGCTGCAGTACTGCAGTCGGAGCCCTCTGCTAATGACCTGAGTTCGATCCCAACGAAAGCTGGTTCAGGTAGCCGGCTCGAGGTTGACTCAGCCTTCCATCCTTCCGAGGTCGGTCAAATGAGTCCCCAGCTTGCTGGGGGGCAAGGAGTATAAATGACTGAGGAAGGCAATGGCAAACCACACCATAAAAAGTCTGCCGTGAAAACGTTGTGAAAGCAGCGTCACCCCTGAGTCGAAAATGACTGGTGCTTACACAGGCGACTACCTTTACCTTTAAGCTCTTGGAAAGAGCCCTGTGGCACAGAGTGGTAAAGCTGCAGTACTGCAGTCGGAGCCCTCTGCTAATGACCTGAGTTCGATCCCAACGAAAGCTGGTTCAGGTAGCCGGCTCGAGGTTGACTCAACCTTCCATCCTTCCGAGGTTGGTAAAATGAGTACCCAGTTTGCTGGGGGGAAAGTCTAGATGACTGGGGAAGGCAATGGCAAACCACACCATAAAAAGTCTGCCATGGAAACGTTGTGAAAGCAACGTCACCCCAGAGTTGGAAACGACTGGTGCTTGCACAGGGGACTTTTCCTTTCCTATGAACTACATTGGCATAGAACCTACCCCTTATGAACGCTATTGTTCACAAGGCATCTTTGTATTTTGTTCAATGGAATAGAGATGGTTTATATTCATTCGTGCACAGTTTGTTTATTGTGGCAATCATACCATCTTTGAAAACCTCTCAACCAGCAACGTTGGTCTCTTTAAAAAAAAAAGGCAAGCCAAAACCTTTGGTCTCCACCCATCTTGCTCAACAAGTAATCGGAACGCCCAGAGGCACTGAGCATTCAACAAATACAAAACGATGTGCTATATAATGAAACAAATTAGTTCGGCAGCACTTAGTCCCAAGAAGCTCGCTCGTATACACCAGTTTGGGTCGCTGCAAAATTGTACTTTTTTTGTGGCTTTTTTTTTTGTACCGCTCTGGATATATTTCTGTAGTGCGTTTCTATTGGGAGAGGCAGACAGATGGATTCCCGAACGGTTTCCCACACGACAAGTAAGTCTACAGATCTCTGGAGGTAATGGCTTCAGTGACAAAGCTTTTTGGAGCTTTTAAAAAGAGCACGGGTGGTTTCCTAGCTGACAGAAAAGTGAGCAAATCTTGGGCAGGATTGCCCAAACCCATATGAGTTTTGTAACGGTACTCCTTAACATATGATGGCAGTCAAGAAGTGTTAGGGCAGAATCCTTCCTTCTCTGTTGAAAGAGACAGCTGAAGACTGTAAGAGGAAGCAGGGTTTGGTTTCATGCTTGCTGATGAGATCTATTTCTGCCTGATGCTTTTTAAAGAACCGACCAGCTGCCCGATGTGATTAATTTGTGGGTTTAAAAAAAAAACAAACAGTGGTGGAGAAGAAGTGCGGTCTCAAAACTCTCTTGTTTCCCTGACAATTCAGAAAAACAAGATATGACAATAGATAACAAAAGCAGATTCTTAAATCACGGTGCTTTGAATAACTTGTTCACAAACTAAATTTCACAGCCCAAACCCTATGTCTGAGATCTCTCACTAGTGCTTTCTTTCAGGAAATCCGCACCCCTCCCCAAAAACCCCCCAATGCTAAACAAAGCATGCACATTTATGGAGCTTTTGTAGTGAGGCACAAACACACGACCCATTGTGTTCCTGTACTTTTAAATTGAGTTTTAGATTCTTTACAACAATTCCGTGGTCTGTGAAAATAATTTACTTGAGCACTGGACTTCCCTCGCTCACAGTGCCGTTGTCTTATGTCAAGGACCCCATACGCTAAGGTTGCTTATTTGTTAACGTTTCAGCTGTGCCATGTTTCGAGAATATCGACTTGTGTTTGATTTTTCAAGTGATATTTTTCACATATGTTATGTCCATTCACTATGGCGTAGCTCATGGGTAACGGTCTTTGGATCTTGGTCATAACGTGCTGAAATTAGAGTTGACAGGTCCTCTCACTGTTGCAGTGGGGGGATTTGGGAGGCACTTGGGGTGGGTTGGCTGGATATTGCACGTGACATCCCCAACATGTTGACATCACCCGCAAGTGTTACTGTGTCAGGGAGATGCTCTGGTTTGGAGGCAAAACTTAGGGGAGCGGATTGGCCTTCAAAACTGTAGAATTTGCCCCAAAACCAGGGCATCACCATGCGATGCCCCAGCACAAAATGTTACCCGGAAGTGACATCATCATGTCAGGGGGATGTCGCATGACGATGTTCCTGTTTGGGCGTGGGGTTTACCCCACCAGCCAGCTGGTGGGTGGCGGATCAAAGCCTCCCAAAGCAGGGAAAACCCCACTGGGACCTGGGGGCTGGCAACCCTAGCTGAACTGCTGAGGTTGATGGAAATAGTAGCCTTCCCAGTCAATAAAAACTACAGTTCCCATCAGTCTCTGCAGGAAGCCATGCTAGGGAAGACCAAGAAGGGGGTAGGCGCTTGTGTGCGTGCGGTGCCATTTTTAAGGCTTTGACTGGGATGTTTACAAAAAATGTGAGCAGCTTTTAGGAAGGGGGTGTTCACCGCCTCTATTCCTTTACCCTTTTGTCGCTGACTTTTAAATACAAGGTATTTTTAAAATTGTTATGAGCAGGGCTTTTTTGTAGCAAAAACTTCTTTGCATATTAGGCCACACACCCCTGATGTAGCCAATTCTGCTGGAGCTTACAGTAGGGCCTGTACTAAGAGCCCTGTAAGCTCTTGGAGGATTGGCTACATCAGGGGTGTGTGGCCTAATATGCAAAGGAGTTCCTGCTACAAAAAAGCCCTGAGGCCACACACCCATGATGTAGCCAATCCTGCTGGAGCTTACAGTAGGGCCTGTACTAAGAGCCCTGTAAGCTCTTGGAGGATTGGCTACATCAGGGGTGTGTGGCCTAATATGCAAAGGAGTTCCTGCTACAAAAAAGCCCTGAGGCCACACACCCCTGATGTAGCCATTTCTGCTGGAGCTTACAGTAGGGCCTGTACTAAGAGCCCTGTAAGCTCTTGGAGGATTGGCTACATCAGTGGTGTGTGACCTAATATGCAAAGGAGTTCCTGCTACAAAAAAAAGGCCCTGGTTCTGAGGTATCATCTGTTTCTTCCTGAAAATTATGGGGCAAGAACTGAAATCAGTAAAGGATACCCATTGGTGGATTTTTCATAGACCAAGGAAAAACAAAGAAGGAAAACAAACTTGACCCAAAAACTGGAGTAAAGGTTAATATGCAATTAAAGGGCCAAACATTAAAAACAAAGTGTAAAATAAATCATAAACCAACATACATGTATTTATTGTAGAAAGCTAAAACCATTTAAGGGCCCATCATAAGCCTCTATCCTGTGTACAGTCATAAAACCTCAATGGGAACCCACTCGACTTGACTTGACGTGTTTTGACCTAGACTGGTCTTCTTCAGAGGTCAGAAAGGTAAGTACGCATATTGGGTCATAATACAGAATAGAATAAAACAAAAGAACCATGCTGGACCACAAGGAAATGTAATGAAGTGACAAAGGCTGAGAGATATTCTTGAGGCCTCTTATTCTACAGCCTTATGTCCTAATCAAGGGCATACATATTGCATCCAGTGTCTTATTGTATGCCGCATGGTCCAGAATTAGGCTTCCCAACCCCCCCCCCCCGCCCTGCCGGGGGACCCCTGAATTAGCACCCTCCTCCCCCGCTCTCCAAAAATCTGGAAGCGGGGGATGGGGGGTGGGGGGGAAACGACGCCGTGTCTCTTTTCCTGGCTGCCTCCCTCCCTCGCAGGCTTCAGGCTTCTCCCTTCCTCCGGGTCACAAAGACTCACCCACCGCCAGCCTGCTATTTGCTCCAGTCTGGCCTCCCATCGCGAGGTGCATGCTGGGACTCGTAGTCCTTGCGTCCTCTCCGGCTGCCACAGGCGTCTCCTCGGGGAGTCTGGCTGGTGGAGGGGTGGGGAGCTCTGTCCCCAGAGGACCATGTGCGTTTCTACCTCCGGAGGCTTCAGTCGCTGATTGAAAGGCTTCCTCTTGGGATGGGGTGTCTGTGTTACTTTGAAGAAGTTGGCAGCAACTCGTGAGTAGAGAGGCCAATCCCCCTTCAGTGTTGCCAAAAATGTGGTGTGGGGGGGGAAGTCTGCTGGGCACTTCAGTATTCTCTATGTGGAGATAGATTCTCATAGGGTATAATGGGGAATTGATCTGGAGGTTTCGGGGGCTCTGGGGGCGCTGTTTTTTGAGGTAGAGGCACCAAATTTTCAGTATAGTATCTAGTGACTCTCCCCAAAGTATCCCCCAAGTTTCAAAACGATTGGACCAGGGGGTCCAATTCTATGAGCCCCAAAAGAAGGTGCCCCTATCCTTCATTATTTCCTATGGAAGGAAGACATTTAAAAAGGTGTGCGGTCCCTTTAAATGTGATGGCCAGAACTTTCTTGGAGTTCAATTATGCTTGTCACATCCTTGTTCCTGGCTCTGCCCCGATGTCTCCTGGCTCCAACCCCAAAGTCTCCTGGCTCCACCCCCAAAGTCCCCAAATATTTCTTGAATTGGACTTGGCAACCCTATCCAGAATTGATCAAGATAGGTGTGTTAGGTCAGAGCCTTTGTACCAAGAGTTATGTGTTGCACTTACCTTTCTGACCTCTGAAGAAGACCAGTCTAGGTCGAAACACATCAGGTCAAGTCGAGTGGGTTCCCATTGTGGTTTTATGACTGTACATAGGATAGAGGCTTATGATGGGCCTTTAAATGGTTATAGCTTTCTACAATAAATACATGTATGTTGGTTTATGATTTATTTTACACTTTTGTTTTAAGTGTTTGGCCCTTTAATTGCATATTAACCTTTCAGGATTTTTCATAGACCTCGCAAGAAGTGTAAATAGTAGGGTTGCCAGCCTTCGGGTGGTTGTTGGAGATCTCCCACTAATACAACTGATCTCCAAGGGGCAGAGATTAGTTCACCTGTACAAAATGGCTGCTTTGGAAGGTGGAGTCTGTGGCGTTATGCCCCAATGAAGTCCCTCCCCTCCCCAAACCTATGAACATATAAAGCTGCCTTATACTGAATCAGACCCTGAGTCCATCAAGTCAGTATTGTCTACTCAGACTGGCAGCGGCTCTCCAGGGTCTCAAGCTGAGTTTTTTCATGCCTACTTGCCTGGACCCTTTTTAGTTGGAGATGCCGGGGATTGAACCCGGGACCTTCTGCTTACCAAGCAGTTGCTCTACCACTGAGACACAGCCTCATTCATGGCTCTCCAGGGTCACAAGCTGAGGTTTTTCATGCCTATTTGCCTGGACCCTTTTTAGTTGGAGATGCTGGGGATAGAACATGGGACCTTCTGCTTACCAAGCAGATGGTCTACCACGGAGCCACCATCCCTCCCTAAACCTCACTTTCCTCAGGCTCCCCTCCTCAAATCTCCAGATATTTTCCAACTTGGAGCTGGTAACCCTAGTCATTAAGAATGGATGCATATTTTTATTTACTTATGTAAAACATTTATTAAGAGGCTTTCTACCTTATGAAACTCATGATGGCTTACAATGTTAATAAAATAGTAAAGCGTCCAGGGGTGCGGTCACACGTACCATTAAAAGCGGGTGTATAGCGCTCAAATCTGAACTGCTGAATATTGATTCGATGCAGGGCAGTTCAGACGAGCATCCAAGAATGCGATTCATTCTGTTGTGTGCGATCAGACATCCAGTACTATCACACTCCTTTCTTGGAGCATGCGTAATTAGATGGTGATTTCTGGGAGGGGAGGGGGTCCATTGAACATGCGCCCAACTGTTTGGAGCTGGGAAATCAAAACTTTCTTCAGAGGCAGGGGGGAAGAGCAGAAGTTTCCAGAATTAACGTTGCCGATCCAAACCACGGAACTGCCAGGAATTATTTTCCTAGAAATTGGCAGTGACAATGATATCTTGAAATCCTCCACATTGAAAAAAAAGAATTTCCCCCCTGTTCTTAATAGTGGGATAACGATTCCCCCCCCCCCCCCTCCAATCCTGTGTTGATTGGAGAAGCGGAAGCGTCACGTCAGATTCCCGGATGATCTGGCAATGCGCATGTCTGCTGGGGCTTTCTTTGACAAAAATGGTGAGAGACAGTATTGCGCGTGAGCTGTCCAAACAACAAAAAGCCGATCCTGTGCCGCTGTTTTGAAAAAGGGCCAGACTTTATGTGCTGTCAAATTAATGCGCCATTCATGCGTAGCAAGCCTGGGTGACGTCGGATGCTCGATTGCCAGATGTGGATGTCTGAACGAACACATTTAATCCGTCAGCCAGACGGAGCTGTGTCGAAACTAATGGTACGTGTGACTGCGCCCCAGGAGCACTTTTAAGATGAACACATTTTATTGTAGCATAAGCGTTCGAGAAACACAGCTCTTTTCATCAGATGCATGGCGGGTAGGCAGAAACTGGCCAGAGGTATACAGGTAGTAACGGGAGGGGAGAGCGGGTGCAGGACGTGAATGCCGTGTAATTGCAAAGCAATTGCAAAAGTCATAAATAAGAAAAGATCGAATGCGCAAGTGCACAAGGTCTCAACTGTCCAAGGAACCTGCCCACATCTTCAGGGTCTGCAAGTTGAAAATTATCCATATAAATTGACAAGTGGATGCCAAAGAGACGTCATCTGAACATTCATCCACGCTGGCATCTACCCCAGAGTGGATCTGGGCAATTTTCTCTGCAATGTAAATAACAAATTGATCACAGAAAGTCCTGGTGTGGTCGGAGTCCAGGCTATGATGTAAAAGTCCCTGAATTACATGGAACAGCTCAGCTCAGGGGCATGAGCTACCAAGGTGGGGCACTGGGGCTCAAGCTCCCCCCCCCCCAGCTGCCAGGTAGCACTGTGAAGCTGCTGAGGCTTAAACTGCACAGTCTCATCCTTTTCATCTGTACAGAGACTACCAACTCCCCCCGTTTATTTGCTGGGATTCAGGGCCATATAGGAGCACCCTTCCACTGCCTTACCCTGTGTTGTCTTTGGGATCTTTAGAAATTCTGCCTGAAGCCTCTACTTTCATGTTGTGGATCATTGAAATGCACAATATACCGGAAGTTAGTTAAAGTGATTTTGGTATCCTGGAATTTGTTGCCGCTAGAGAAGAAGAAATGGCGGGCGAGCAGATATTTATGTCTTTAGCCATGGTGTGTTGGGGGTCAGGAGGAGGAAAAGAGGCCTGTGGCTTAAATGATGTGATTTTGGTATCCTGAGACTTGAAGCTTCAGAGAAAAAGAAATGGAAGATACGAGAACAGCCGTTTTTGCCTCTGTACGTGTGACAGAGAAGGTAAAGCTGGTTCACCAAATATAGAAAGTGAGATGATTCTGGACCCTTCTTAGGGTTGCCAGGTTCTCTCCTTGCTCCAGCAGGGGGATTTGGGAGCCATTTTGGGATGTCCCCGACATGGTGATGTCACCTGGCTTCAAACCGTAGAGCTTTGCCTTCAGACCAGAGTGTCGCCACTTGATGTCCCCAGTGTGATGGCATCACTTCCGGTAATGTCATTGTGTCTGGGACATTAGTAGTAGTTTAGTTTAGTAGTGTGTCTGTGACATTGTGCAGCGATGTCGCTGTTTGGGGGTGGGGTTTTCCCACCGACCAGTTGGCCTGTGGTGGGAAGAAGCCCCCAAAACCAGAGAAACTCCCACTGACACCTGGGAACTGGCAACCCTAACCCTCCTTCAACCAAGCAAATGCTTCCGTAACATCAGGTCAAGGTATCTGATAAGCCATTGTTTACTGAGGAGTTACTGTAGATCCTAAGATTCATTTGGAGATTCATACTGGGTATCCACTATGCCAGTGGTGTAATTGTTAGAGTGGGGATCAAAGATTGGGGAGCCCAGAGTTCAAATCCCTGCTTGGTCACGAAGCACACGATGTCACACTCTTTCAGCCTAAGTTCTGAGGAAAAGAGAGAGCAGGAGGAAGTATTTCCTTTCATACACAAGTGAAATATTTACTGAAATGGTCTCGGTAAAGGAGTTCATATAAGCAGAAATATACACACATATTTGTTGTTGTTGCTGCACACATCTTTACTCATTTGGAGGTTCATACTGGGTATCCCGTATGCCAGCAGTGTAATTGTTAAGAAGTTTAATCAAAGATTGGGGAGCCCAGA
Source organism: Heteronotia binoei (assembly GCF_032191835.1). NCBI lineage: Eukaryota > Metazoa > Chordata > Lepidosauria > Squamata > Gekkonidae > Heteronotia > Heteronotia binoei. The sequence goes on along the minus strand of NC_083229.1, from coordinate 120,328,440 downwards.
GTTCAGATTCCCACTTAATCATGAAATACGTGATGTCACATGCTTTCAGCCTAAGTTCTGAGGAAAAGGGAAGGGAGGAGGAAGTATTTCCTTGCATACACAAATAAAATATTTACTCAAATGGTCTCAGTGAAGGAGTTAATATAAACAGAAATATACACGCATGTTTATATATTAGGATTTATACCCCGCCCTTCTCACCTAAGTGTCTCAGGGCGGCTTACAGCATAATAATTCAAACACTTCAGTTTAAAACATTTAAAAATACAATTAAAATACAATTAACCATAAATTAATAAAAACAAGATAGAATAAAACCGGCGGTCTATAGATGCATTTTGTAATGTAATATAGATTACTAAATGAGGGCCTAGACCAGGTTCAGCCCCATGCCCCCTCAGGGAAATTAAGAAATCTACACTTTTAAGTCAAGAGCTTTTTCTTCCTCTTCCAAAACAGTGACATTCAAGGGCATCCAGTGAAGCTGATGAGCAGTAGGTTCAGGATGGACAAAAGGAAAAACTACTTTACACAGAGGTTAATACACACTAAACAACACACTTTGCGACTGGATTTTTACTGTGTAAGAATAGCAAGATCCACTTGCAGTCACCACGTGAAAGCACCCAGAGAGTGATTAAATTGTAGAATTCGCTGCCGGAGGATGTCGCGATGGTCACAGGAATAAACACCTTTAAAAGGGGATTAAATAGACTCATGGAGGATCACTCTATCAGTGGCTACCGTCTATGGTGACTGAGAGAAACCTCCACATCCAGAGGCACTAAACCTCTGAATCCCAGAGCCAGGAGGCAACGTCAGGGGAAGGCCTCGGCCTCTATGCCCTCTTGTTGGCCCTCCAGAGGAACTGGTTGACCACAGTGCGAGACAGGATGCTGGACTAGACGGACCATCGGTCTGATCCACCGGGGCTCTTATGTTCTTGTGTTGCACAGCTGGACAATTACAAGCAGACGCAAAGGTGGTGGATATATATAGCCTTTTCACCATCGTCTTTGCCACGTAATAGGCACTAACGTGGGCTCTGCATTTTGTCCAGCGAGCTTCGTTTTGGGTCATCTATCAGTTGTGCTCGAGCCATCCTTCCTCCCATTTCATAGCCATCAGTTGCCCAGTGGACCACTTGGCTCTGTCCGGGTGGGGGAATGGTTTGGTCCCACCCGTCTCGGTTTCTGACTGAAGGCTGACGATTCACTTGTTTTCTTTTATGTATTTTTTATTTATTTTGTACATTTATAGTCCTCCCTTTCCCATAAGGGCTCGGGGCGGATTCCAACATGCTGAAACAGTAAAATCAAGAATAAAGCATCAGAATAGTTCAAACAATTAAGCCAATATCTTAAAATTAATTATTTAAGACGGCATGGTTTGAGCACATGGGGCGCAATTATCATGGGCAGCCGTAAGTTGCCCTAAGATGTCGACAGTATTGACCCCAGTTGAAATGGCAGCCATTGCTGGGAGGCCAATTAGATGGTATAATAGGAGGATGAGGATGTCCGCTTGCCTCAGCCACAGACCTGGTGGAACAGCTCCGTTTTTCAGGCCTTTCGAAATGGTAATAAATCCGGAACAGCCCGAATCTCTGTAGGGAGCTGATATACTTTTACACTTTGTAAAGCAGCTGGTACAGCGCCTATCCATAAGGCGCATGTCATTTATACTGATATGCATCGTGCTGATTTGACAATACAGAAATAATATTTTAAAAGGCCTACATTTTACAGGGAGAATTGGCACAAGAAATCTGAAAGAAATGCCTTGCAGGTTTTACTGTGTCAAGGAAGAAGGAAACCTGGAACTGGGATGATCCAGTATAAACCAGCACGCTTGAGAAATTGTCTAATGTAGGGCTTTTTTTTTTTTGTAGCAGGAGCTCTTTTGCATATTAGGCCACACACCCCTGATGTAGCCAATCCTCCTGGAGCTTACAGTAGGCCCTGAACGAAGAGCTCTTATCTTTAAGCTCTTGGAGGATTGGCTACATCAGGGGTGTGTGGCCTAATATGCAAAGGAGCTCCTGCTACAAAAAAAAAGCCCTGGTCTAATGTAAATAGAGTATATGATAATAGTATGTTTATGAGGAAGAAGCGTCATGCTAGAGTTATCAACCTCCATATATAATTGTTTTATACAGTTTTCTCTATTTCTCCTTGATCTCCATGTAGTAGCAGATCTCCATAATTGCAACTGATTTCCAAATGACAGAGAGCTCTGAGAGAACTGCTCATGAGAGACCACTTGGTAGTGGATTTTGCCATTTCGCACCATAAATTCCAGTTGCAAGGCACCGAAAGTGCATTATTCAGTGCATGTTTTTAGAAGCCGCCATTTCCTGCAGGGATACTCGCCGCTCTAGACTGGAGATTAGTTAATTATTATCAGGGCTCTTTTTCTAGCAGGAGCTCCTCTGCATATTAGGCCACGCCCCCTGATATAGCCAATCCTCCTGGAGTTTACAGTAGGCCCTGTACTAAGAGGCCTCAAAGCTCTAGGAGGATTGGCTACATCGGGGGGGGCGTGGCCTAATATGCAGAGGAGCTGCTGCTAGATAAAGAGCCCTGATTATTATAATAATTATCGTATGGCATTGTGTGTAGTACAGCCAGGAGATCCAAAGACTGCCTGGCAGTCTGAAGTTCTAGCTCTTTTCGCGTCATGCAGCACTAGGAGGCGAGCTAGACTTTTGGGCTGAGAGAGTTCTGAGAGAACTGTGACTGACAGATCCCTTACATCGCAGAGCCTTTATGCTTGCCAGATTTAATCTTTTCCCTTCGGCCGTCTTTAAAGGCAGATATCAGGGCATTCCTTATAAGGAAAGAGTTTGCTCCTGCCTCTTTAAGGAACCTGATTCTGTGCAACACATTCTCCTTCGCTGCTCTCATTACTCTTCTCTGAGTCACTACTGGATTCGTCCTCTTCTCTCCTCTTCAAACCCTTTGACCGATAATAGTTTAGCCTTTTTGTTATCTGACAAGTCTCCCGAAATCACCGCATCTGTGGCTGAGTTCCCGTCATGCGTATGGAAGTTAAGAACTAGAGAATATAAAATATAGATCTATTCCGCCTACCTGCTCTGCCTTTTTAACTTCCGTGGGTTCTGGTTGGTGGTGACCCTTTTCTTTACTTTTTTCGTTGTCTAGTTCTTGGACTGTTTATCCCTGTTTTATTGTATTACTATGCCATTAAAGGTTCATGTGATGATGATGACTGATCACCCAGCTGGTTTCAAGTGAAGGAGTGAGGAATCAAACCCAGTTTTCCAGATCAGAGTCCGCCGCCCCTACACTGTGTTGGTTTTCAGAGATCAGCTGAAATCCCGAAAAGACTCCAGGCACTAAGAGAAGGTTGGCTACCCTATACCAAATAGACCCAGACCTACATAGGTTCGGCAAGGTTTGAGATTAGAACATACCTCTGTGGTAGGGTTGCCAAGTCCAATTCAAGAAATATCTGGGGACTTTGGGGGTGGAGCCAGGAGACATTGGGGTGGAGCCAGGAACAAGGGTGTGACAAGCATAATTGAACTCCCAGGGAGTTCTGGCTATCACATTTAAAGGGACAGCACACCTTTTTAAATGTCTTCCTTCCATAGGAAATAATGAAGGATAGGGTCACGTCTTTTGGGGCTCATAGAATTGGACCCCCTGGTCCAATCGTTTTGAAACTTGGGGGTTACTTTGTGGAGAGGCACTAGATACTATACTGCAAATTTGGTGCCTCTACCTCAAAAAACAGCTCCCCCAGAGCTTCCGAAACTTCCAGATCAATTCCCCATTATACCCTATGAGAATTGATCTTCACATAGGGAATAATGAAGTGCTCAGCAGACGTTTCCCTCCCCCTCCCCCCGACCCCGTTTCTGGCGACTCTGAAGCGAGGGATTGGCCTCTCTACTCATGAGTTGCTGCCAACTTCTTCAAAGTAACACAGACACACCATCCCAAGAGGAAGCCTTTCAATCGGAGACTGAAGCCTCCGGAGGTGGAAAGGCACATGGTCCTCTGGGGGCGGGGCTTCCCCCCACTGGCCAGCTGACTGGGGGCGGGAAGGAGCCTGGGAAAGCGGAAGAACCCCCGCTGGGACCTGGGGATTGGCAAGCCTACTCTGTGGGCCTTCAGGTGCTACCTGTTCACAAAGGAACATTGAATGTGTGGAGGTTGTGAGCGTGGATAACATACCACGACATCTCCTTTTCTCTTCCATGTATTCAGTATCCTGAGAGCTCATTTCTTTAACGCAGGGGTGTTCAACTCATTTGCTATGAGGGCCGGATCTGATATAAATGAGACCTTCTTGAACCGGGCCATGTTGGGCCGGGCCATGCACCTTGATCAGTTCCGCAGGGCCTGCAAGACCACCCTTTTTAAATTAGCTTATGAATAACTGAATTATACTCATAACGAAGAAAATCCGCCATCAGCATCAACTAGAAGAGCGTCAAGGATAGCGTTATAATATGTTTTAGTTAATTGTTTTAATCAGGTTTTTAAGGTCAATTAATGTTTAATGTTTCTAATGTAGCTGTTTTATTGTTGGTGCACCATTGGTCACCGTATTGTTAGCCGCCCTGAGCCTGCTTCGGCAGGGGAGGGCGGGGTACAAATAAAAATTTATTATTATTATTATTATTATATACCTATTTAAGATTAAGTAGCTGAGATATAAACTTTTTAAAAGTCACAGACAAACATGGGGTGGGTGTGGGGGTGGAACCACATTAAAATAAAACATGCTTAAAACATTAGTACTTATTGGTCTTAAAGGTGCTTTCTTTGTGTCTCTCCCATGGGATCCAGGGAACTGGGTAAAGGAAGCTCT